>NC_137047.1:26065819-26072278 GCF_032717465.1 Coenobita brevimanus | reverse complement strand
AAGGATCCATTGAAGAGAAAGACAAAAACACGAAAACTGTTCCAAAAAATAACAACAAAGCTGGAGGGATAAACAAATAAATTACTACATCTGCATTAATTCGAATACGGTTACAGGCGCTGACAATGAGCCTACACGTGGTGGCACTGTCCCTGGGTGGTGCAAAACAGCTGCAGCGTCCGCCCGGGGGCAAAGCCTCCTCATATTTTTCTGTACTTCGCCGTAGGGTAGGATCCTGTTCCGACCATGGTGAGGTGCTATCATAAGGGGGCGCCGATCCCCATATCTGAACTGAACTGTACCTTAGACAGCCTGAGAAAAAAAGCAGTTACTTACTTGTGCTCGACGGGTCCGCTCGGTAAGACAGACTGGGTTTACGCAACAACAACCTAACTAAAAAGCATTCCGCATACGTCTTTCCATTTCAATTTTCTCCAAATCTTTTCTTAACTTTCTCCCTCAACATTCACCACAAAAATTAAAAGAAAGAGAAGGAAAGAAAAAGTGTAATATTTGCTCCTGTGGATTTTAAAAGTTTGCCCGGCTCTGTTTTATTGCGTTAGATCTGAGTCTGTAACGGGATCTCTCTCTCTCTCTCTCTCTCTCTCATTATACCCAGACTCTCCCCCTACATCTTCCTCTTCCTCCTCTTTTCTTCCCCATTTCCTTCTCCTCCTCCTCTTTTCTTCCCCACTTTCGCCTATTCCTCTTTGCTCCCTCTTCCTCTCCTCCTCAATCGCCGCGTCTTGTCCTGCTACTCCTCTCCCTCTTCTCCCGCTCTCCCCCTCATCCCATTACTCCCCTCTTCATCTCCCTTCTTCAACCAAACTCCTCCTCCTCTACTTTCCCCATTTCTGTTCCCCTTTCCCCTCACGTTGCCCATCACCAGCCACGAGGTGATGATGGACACTAAGATGGGTGATGTGTGGAAGACAGGCCACTGGGGAGAGAGAGAGAGAGAGAGAGAGAGAATGTGTATTGTGCGTGTAGCGAGGTGTTAGGTATGAGGTTAAGAGTAAGGTGTAAGGAATGAGGTGAGGGGTAAGGTGTACGGAATGAGGTGAGGGGTAAGGTGTACGGAATGAGGTGAGGGGTAAGGTGTACGGAATGAGGTGAGGGGAAAGGTGTACGGAATGAGGTGAGGGGTCAGGTGTGAGGTATGAGGTGAGGGGTAAGGTGTGAGGAATGAGGTGAGGGGTGAGGTATGAGGTGAGGGGAAAGGTGTGAGGAATGAGGTGAGGGGTAAGGTGTAAGGAATGAGGTGAGGGGTAAGGTGTGAGGTATGAGGTGAGGGGAAAGGTGTGAGGTATGAGGTGAGGGGTAAGGTGTACGGAATGAGGTGAGGGGTAAGGTGTGAGGTATGAGATAAGGGTAAAGGTGGACAGTAAGATCCCCTAAGATGGAGCATTTGTGTGTGTGATGTGGCCCGGGTCACCCATTATCAGTACAGAGTCACTAAAGGAGCCATAAGGGGCCAGCCACGGCCAACACCATAGAAGGGGGGAGGAGGGAAGAGCGGGAGAGGGAGGGACGGAAGGGAAGAGAGAGGGGTAGGGACGGAAGGGAAGAGAAGAGGGTAGGGAAGGAAGGGAAGAGAGGGGGGTAGGGACGGAAGGGAAGAGAGGGGGTTAGGGACGGAAGGGCGGTGAGGGGGATAGGGACGGAAGGGCGGTGAGGGGGATAGGGACGGAAGGGCGGTGAGGGGGATAGGGACGGAAGGGCGGTGGGGGGGAGGGAGGAAGACAGGAAGTGAGGGAAGGGTGATGTTGAGGGGAGTGAGGGGTGAGTAAGAGATGAGGATGTGAGAGGGAGAAGTGAGTGAGACTTACGAATGTGAGGACTGTGGTGATATGGAGAAGCAATTATGGGGGTAATTAATTTATCTATCTATCTACCTATCTATCTATTTATCTATCCTTCTGTCTGTCTGTCTATTAATCCATCAACACACTCTAGACAGTCGATATGATAAAGCATACAAATTATGAGGAAAATAAGAAAACGAGCGAAAGAGAACGGACGCAGGCAAACTACTGATGCAGACAGGCAATAATGGTACACAAACACGCCGAAGTACACACAGACGGCAGACGTACACATAAACGACAGAGGCACACATCGACGGTAGAAGTACACACAAACAATAGATGTGCACACAGAAGACAAGTACACATAGATGACATGAGACACATACAGTACATACACACGGCATAAGTGCACACAGACGACAGAGGTACACACTGACACGAGATACACAAAAAATAGGTACACACACGGGACAAAAATACATACACTGGACACACATACACGACAAGGATACACACACAGCAGAGAAAAATACAGACGAGATACGACACAAAATTCAAGACAGAGACGAAGAAGAGAAGAAACAGATGGACAAAGAGACAGAGACAGAGGGAGGGAGAGCAGGGCAAAGGAGAGATAAGACGAGGGAAATCTCCCCCCTCTCTCTCTCTCTCTCTCACACACACACACACACACACACTCTCTCTCTCTCTCTCTCTCACACACACACACACACACACACACACACACACACACACACACATCCTCTCTCTCTCTCTCTCTCTCTCTCTCTCTCCCTTGCACGCACACACACACACACACACACACACACACACACACACACACACACATCCTCCCTCTCCCTCTCTCTCTCTCTCTCTCTCTCTAGCCATTTACCGATACGGAGGCACTGGACCAAAAAGATAGGGGGATGAGAGGAAGGAAAAGAGGGAGGAAAGACGAACGATAGAAAGGAAAAAAAGGACGAGGAAGGTGAGCTAAAAGTGGAGGAAAGGAGAGAGGGGGGGAAAATAGGAGAGTGTGAGAGGACTGGGAAAGAAAAAGAAAATAAAAAAACAAAGATAATGATGAAACGAAGAATGGAGGAAAAAGTGCGGACGAGTGGTTGGAACACTTGGATGAAATGAAGAAGAGAGGAAATGCATGAATATAAAGAGAGAGAGGAATCAAGGTGGGAGACAGCATCAAAGAAAGAGTGCAAAATGCGTCGGATTAACGAAGTAGAAAAGGAGGCGGGCGAGAATATAAGACGGATAAAATGGGGAGAAGGGAAATACGAAACGGAAAGGAAATGAAAAATGCAGTTAAAATCCATGGTGAAACAACTTATAAAAAAGCGGGAACAACTAAAAATAAAGTAAAAGCAAAAAGGGACAGAGATGGCAAAGTTACGTCCACAAAATAAGTAATGTTCCCAGGCCTCATCGCAAAAGGAAAACATAAGAACCGCAAAACCTACTTACTAAACAATGTCCTCATCATTATTTAAACAACCGGTACCAAATTTAATAGTCTTTAATAAGACAGAGAAACATATACAGATACAGACAAATGGATACCTTGACAAAATGACTGAAGTAGATATAGACAGACAGATATACAGAGAAACACAGATAGACACAGACAGACATGGAGAAATAGATACACAGAAAGCCAGAAATAATACGGATAAAATTTACTGCAACATAAGTTGTGAGGATCCCTGAATTTTTAAACCCACTCAAAAAGGGAGGACCCACAGTCTGATGGGTCCAGGTTTAAATTAAAGGAATTGAATAACATATATATATATATATATATATATATATATATATATATATATATATTTATATCAGATATATATATATATATATATATATATATATACTGTATATATATATATATATATATATATATATATATATATATATATATATATATATATATATCAGGTATAAATATCACGTACTATACAGATGTATACACTATATTTAGAGAAATAAAGATATACAGGCTACCCCTGGGGGGGTGCTTCATATTATATAATATATAACACAACAGTGTGTCTTGTAAAGTAACGAGAAGGGTTAGGAGGAAGAGTTATAATCTCCTCTGCTTTGGTGTATGAAAGAATGTGGTAACCCCACCGACCATCACCTATTTTGCAAGCACCTTCGTATCTTTTACGGCACAAAGGGGAAGGTGAGACAGAATCAGGATCTTTGTCTTTGATCTGATGCATGTCCGCAATGACATCATAGCGCCGAGCGCTGCACTGCCACACCCTATGTAAATGAAGCGACGGGTTTGGGGTGATAAAGAGACGGATAAGTCAATAAATGCACACCTCACACACAGGAATAAAACCCAGACTAAAGGAAGGCAAAAAAGAAAAAAGGGGGTAGACGAGGGGGGAAAATGATATGGTGAGGAAATACGAGGCAAAAATAAATATACGGATGCTTCAGGTACACAAAACAAAATATACCGACTAAAGGTAACATGGAAATTTGATCATACAGGAAGAAAAACAAAAAACCTAAAAAAAAAAAAAAAAGGCGAAAGACAAAAAACTGTAAAGCGAGGACGGAATATAATAGGATGGAAACTATTCAGAGCAAGAAATAGCATTAACAATAATAACACGTTTCATATATCATAGATGTTAATAAAAGCCAACGATGAAAATATAAACTGGAACAAGGGAAAACAAGAAGAATGCGAAAAGTATAAAAGCAAATTTTTTACTTATGAACAAATTCGCTAAAATTTTAACTTAACCAATAAATCTATAAAACCGAGGGGAAAAAAAAAGGAAACTAGAAGGAACTAAGAGAGCGCATCCCTTCGCCAATGCCACTGAAGGATCCGGATCCGCCCCAAATTTTCATCAATCCCTTCTTGGCCCATGGCCCACCCACAAAATTTCAATGAAATCCACTGAGAACTTTTGGAGACATCGTGTGGACAAACAGACAAACACACAAACAAATGTGAATACATAAGCTCCGCCAACGGAGAGAGAGAGAGGGGGGGGGGAAGGGGGGAAAATCTTATTCGGAGGAAGGAGGAGGATGATGGGGAAGAATACAAGAAGAGCAGATAAGCTAGCGATTCGGGAACAGGAAGAAGAGTACTTAGCCCCGTCTACTGAGAGGTACTTAGCAACTGCCGCATTATCTGACTCTTTAGGAAATATAAACGTTAACAAGGAAGTCAGTTCAAAAACAGTCTTAACTCTTTGATGAGCTAACATCTAAGGGTTAACACTACCAAAACTTAACAACCCAAAACTTTACAACCAATACATAAGTAAATTTGAATGTGGAAAAATATAACGTCATGAGACAATAACAAAAAGTTGGGAGGGCGAGTGGGTGAGAATGTGTGTGGATAAAAGCATCTGACTTGATCAAAATACAAGAGGAAAAGACTTAGACAAAAGGTATGGGAAAGGAACTTAATCAGAATGCGAGAGGAAAAGACTTAGCCCAAAGGTATGGGGAGGAAACTTAGTCAGAATCAGAATGCGAGAGGAAAAGATTTAGTCCAAAGGTATGGGGAGGAAACTTTGAATCAGAATGCGAGAGGAAAAGACTTAGCCCAAAGGAATGGGGAGGAAACTAGTCGGAGTGAGAGAAGAAAAGTCTTAGCCCAAAGGTATGGGGAGGGAACTTATTCGGAATGCGAGAGGAAAAGTCTTAGCCCAAAGGTATGGGGAGGAAACTAGTCGGAGAGAAAGAAGAAAAGTCTTAGCCCAAAGGTATGGGGAGGAAACTTAGAATCAGAATGATAGAGGAAAAGATTTAGCCCAAAGGTATGGGGAGGGAACTTATTCGGAATGCGAGAGGAAAAGTCTTAGCCCAAAGGTATGAGGAGGGAACTTTAGGACGCGGGACAGCCCTGAGACAAAGGCGCTTCACCGCCGTCTACCCTTTCGATTTTGACGTCGTAATTTTTGTTCCCGGGTCTGAGTACGACCATGCGAGTTTTGGACACAGGTCACCTGGACCTCTATGTGCGTATCCATCTGTCCAGTGGCGCCCTGGCCACCAGTGGCGCCCTGGTCCCGGTCAACATGGCCCTGGTCGTTGTGGGAGCCCTCCTCTCCCCCTGAGCTCTTATCCCCCTTTTCTGAGCTGTCTTCCTGCGTCAGACCTCTTTTCCTCCGATTTCTTCTTCCCCTCTTTCTTTTTTCCTCCTCCTCCTCTTTCTTTCCTTCCTCCTCTTCCTCTTTCTTTCTTTCCTCCTCCTTCTCCTTCTCCTCTTTCTTTTCTTCTTCTTCTTCTTCCTCCTCCTCCTCCTGCTCTTCCTCCTTCTGCTCCTCCTCCTCCACCTTTTCCTCCAACTCCTCTTCCTCCTCCTTCATCTTTTCCTCCTCCTCCACCTTTTCCTCCAACTCCTTCTCCTTCTCCTTCTCCTCCCCCTCTTCCTCCTTCTCCTCCCCCTCTTCCTCCTTCTCCTCCCCTTCTTCCTCCTTCTCCTCCCCTTCTTCCTCCTCTTTTATGTCTTCTTCCTCTTCCTCCTCCTCCTCCTCCTCATCTTCTTCCTTCTCCTTTTCCTCCTCCTCATCTTCTTCCTTCTCCTTTTCCTCCTCCTCATCTTCTTCCTTCTCCTTTTCCTCCTCCTCCTCTTCCTCCTCTCCAGAACTCA
>NC_137047.1:26050819-26060819 GCF_032717465.1 Coenobita brevimanus | reverse complement strand
TGCAATCAAGAGGAGAGACCTAGGAACGAAGAAGGAATCAGCCAATGGAGGGGTGGGAAGGAGAGAAGAAAGAGGAATGAAAGACAGGGTCGGAGGGAGAGAAGGGGAAACAGAGAAAAGAGAGGGAATGAAGGAAGCAGAAAGAGAAAAGAAAGTGAACTGAAGAAAAGGGTGAGGCGATGAGTGAAAAGGAAAAGGGGGAAGATAAAGAAAAGAAAGGGTGAAGGAAGGAAGAAGAACTAGAGAGAAGAGGAGGAAGGGAGGGAATGGAGAAAGCAGCAAGAATGGAAGGGAAAAGTGAGAGGAGGAATGAAAAGGCAGAGGGACAATGGACAGTGGAAAAACAAGAAGCAGAAGACAGGGGAGGAAGTGGCAAGAAAAAGAGAAAAGAATTACAGAAAGCGAGAGAGGGGAAAACTGCAAGAGATAACGTGAGGAAGGAGATGGAAGAGGAAAGAAGATAAGATGCGGAAGGGGAAAGGAAAGGAGTGGCTTACGAGAGGAAAAAAATATCAGAGACAGGAGATACAGAGGGGAGGAAAACAGAAAAAGAAAGTGGGAGAAGAGTGAGAATGGAAGGAGAACTGAGAAAGATCAAGAGGGAAAAAATGGAAGAAATAAAAGAGAAATAATCGAAGAATTATGTAAATGACAGATAAAGAAAGAGGGAGGAAAGGAAGGCATGGGTGTTGGAGAAAAAAACGACAGGGAAACGAAAAGGAAATAAATAATGCAGGAAGAAGAGGTAAAGTGAGGAACACAGAAAAGAAATACGTAAATAAAGGAAAAGATGGGAAGAAATAAGGAAGGGGGAACTAGGGAGGATGAAAATCAGTGGAAAAGGAGTGGCTGGTACAAGAAATGGAGGAATGAAGGACAAATGGAAAAGAAAACAGACAGGCGATAAAGACAAAGGGAAAATAAAGAAAGCCACGAAAGAAAAAAAAATAATGTACGGGAAAGAGACAGAAGGCAGATGACGGTAAAGAAAAGATCGCTGACCGTTTAGGAATATGAGAAGGCGATTCAGAAGAAAGGGAACTGGGGAAGGAAGAAATGGAGAAGGTAGTAGAAAAGAAGACATTACGGAATAAAAAACGAAGGAAGCGGATATGTGGCAAAAATAGAGAAGAAAAATGAAAACAAGACGAAAAAGAGAAAGGAGGAAGAGACGAATAGAAGGAATGGAAGACGAGATGAATGGAAGGAAAGCAACAAGAGATGAATCACAACAGAAAGGGGAAACAAAGACGAAAATGAAGATGATCGAACAATATGGTGAGACAAAGGAGGAAATGGAGTGTCAAGACGGAATGAGGGAGATGGGGAGGAAGAGTAATGGGGGGAGGAGACATGGGGAGGGAGAAAAATGGGCGAGGTTGCCAAAGATAGGAGAAAACTGAGGTAAATATGAGGGTAGGACGCCGGAAAATTAAATGGAAGAGGGTTAGTGAAATATTGAGAGAGAGAGAGAGAGAGAGAGAGAGAGAGAGAGAGAGAGAGAGAGAGAGAGAGAGAGAGAGAGGAAAAATTAGTGGTGGATGGAAGGGGAAACCGTCCTATATAGGGAGCGTCTCAGGGGGCATATCTTTCACCATAATTTCCTCCCACCTTCCTCTTTCCTCCTATCTTCCCTCCCTCCCTCCTTCCTTCCTTCATCCTACTCTCCTTTCCTTCTACCTATCTTCCATCCTGTTACTTCGTCTTCCTCCCTCCTTTTATTCCTTCCATTCTTCCTCATCTTTTCCAGTCCATTATCTTCCCTTTTCTTCCCATTCCTCTGTATCTCCTTCAGTGCTTCCTGCTTACTTTTCCTTCCTGCCTTGCATTCCCTCTTCCATACTTCCCCCTACGTCTCATTACGTCTAGTTTCCCGCTCTCCCATCCTCCCTAAGTCCTCTCCTTTTCCGCTGCTACCATTTTTCTTCCTTTCTTCCAGTCTTCTTCTAACTTCACTACACTCATCTTTTTATCGCTCCTTCCTTCTTCCCTCCCTCATTCTTATCTTTCCTTCCTCATTCCTCTGTCCTCTCTTTTCCTCCTATTTTCCCTCTAACCATCCGTTCTTCACATCCTCCCCTTTTCTCCTTCTTCATCTTCCTTCCCCCCCTTACTACAACCTCCTGCATGCTTCTTTTTTTTTTTTTTTTTTTCCTATTACCACACCTACTTTCCTAACATTCCCTTCTGTCATTCCCATCAGTTTCATGTACACCTCCTTCATTCTTTCACCAACAGCTCCTCCTCCTTATTTTGTACTTCTTGTCTATACTTCTTCCGTCCTTTCTGTACATTCCAAACCTAATACAATTCCTCTCACGAACTTTCTCTCCACTATTTCTTCCAATCTCTCTCTCTCTCTCTCTCTCTCTCCCCTAGCGTTTGCCCTCAGAAATTTATCGACTAACATCATAAAATGTTTGCGAATGCCGTTATCATTGTTTCCACACCGTTATCGAGCCCACAATGACCAATTCTGAACAGAAAGTCGAAAAACTAGCTTTCACCCATTTTCGCGTGCGGCGATTTCCGACAGTTTCACGCCGTCGCCTCGCGCGCGATCGCCATTTTATTTTTGAGGTGGGGGGGGGATTTTTCTGACACACCCTGGACTTACCCCGACCTAATGCACAATGAATTAGGTCGATATCTATTACCGTTCTCGTGAAAGGAACGAACAAATGCACGGACGTACACATACACAGCTTGACATTATTTAGATATGTATCTCTCTTCTCTTTCGTCTGCCTTTTAACTTCATCTTAGGTAATCAACGAGTAATGTCCTTAGAAAATACACAGAAAGAATGGATTTATATGAACCATAAAGAAAGTATGAAGAAAATCCATCACATGACAAAACTGTTCCCAAATACCCCGTTCAATTTGTTGGCAACGGAAGCCTGGCTCTGTGTGTTCAGCCAGAAAAAAAATAAATAAATACACGCAGTACTCATTGAACTATCAATTTGTTTGGAATGTTGGAAAACTATTTACTTTTCAATTCCAAAGCTCAATTTTACCACGACAATTATGTTCAGTGTTTATCTTTACAATGCTGATTATTTATCCCGTAGCCGCATTGTCTCCTCCATTTTATTCTAGTTTTCGCCACACGATTTAACTCAGCTGAGTGTGTATTAGTCTTAGTGTTAATACTGGCAGTCTTAACCCTCACACGCTTGGGGAAACTTATACTCTATACCTGCTAACGCTTTATTTATTTATTTATTTATTTTTACTGAGCTGAGGGCGAGTCGGATGAGCACGAGCGTTATAATGTTTATTTCACCTTGGCCTAAAACTGCCGCCCCTGCACCTTGAATGCCGAATTACAACAGATTAACACTAGAATATGGTGCTTGTCACGAAGAAGTGCTACAGAAAGAAGCACAATCACAGAAGTCTCTCTCTGCCACCGAACTACGCGAAATAAGCTGCACAAGGATGAAAATATGGACCAAGTTGGAGTGATGAACTATGGTAATCATACCCTTAACCTTGCCATGGTCGGGAAAACCTTAGTAATCTACTGCAGCTAATGCCAAACAATTTTAGCTACAGCGTTACTGAACATGCACAATGGTCAATCGCAAACCCACGGTCATAATTCCAACTTTACGAAACCATCTGTGTACAGGAGACAAAGAGAGACAAAAGTAAATGAATCAATAAATAATCAAATCAGGAATATACACGAAACTAATTATCACTGCTAAAACTTCTCGCCTCGCCACCATCATTACCAGCCTTGAATAATACTATTCTCGTTTTTTTTTTTTTTTTTTTTTTTTTTTATAATCGAGGCGAAGATGCACTTGACAGATTGGTGATGAGTGGCCGAATGCAACGTTATTTCATAATCTATTTACTCGTTAGCATTATTAATTGACAACATATATCTGAGGGAGAATTTTAGGTTAGTAAATGTTATTCGGACATGTTGCATTCAGGCAATCATCAGCAACCTCTCGAGTGCATCTTCGCCTCAATAAAAAAAAAAAAAAACGGAGTATAGTACGGACAGTCGAACAATTATAAAACTCTCGCACAAAATTCTGTTAAATCTGGGAGACTTTCAGGGTTTCGAAAATCATTCCTCGCTCACTACTCACTGCAAGAGAGTAAATTGATATCAATGTCCCAATTAATACATGTTCCATCCACTTCCACGAGAGAAACGGCTGCCTGTAATTGATTTAGTAGGGAGAGGTGGAGTGAGAAAAGGATGCTCTACGATGGAAGGACTGGGATAGAAATTTTATAACTAGTAAATCAGGACGAATGTGTAAAGGGGTGGGCAAGAGAAGGGGAAGAAAACAAAATAAAAAACTAACAGCCTGTCTGAGATAAAACCCAATGAAAATGAAACCAAACACCTCCAAACAATACTCTAACAAAGGTAACTTAATTCCTACAGTAAGATGTGCTTATTTTCTTACTCTTGTCATTACCAGGCATTTTTATTCACCCCCAGTTCCAAAACTCTCCTTAGTTGATTTAAAAAAAAAATGGTGTGTGTGTGTGTGTGTGTGTGTGTGTGAGAGAGAGAGAGAGAGAGAGAGAGAGAGAGAGAGAGAGAGAGAGAGAGAAACTGGTGTGTGTGGTGGTAGGGTAGTATCGTGGGGGGAGGGGGGTCAGCCAAAAAAATCAGTCATGGCCGTGAAAAATGTGTGGGACAAATAATTAGGTTTCCATCCCTGCAATTAGCCAGACTGAACCCCGAGTGATGATAATGTAATCCTACCCTGCTAATGAAGCCCCTTTGTAGTAGCTGCCCTTTTAGTCTTGTTACATTTCATTCCCTTTGGTTTAATTTATCTTTTACTCTGTTACGTGCTGAGTATCGCTTGTTTACATTTCGTTCCATTTTCTTTCATTTGTAACAGCTTATGTTTCGTTACGTTTAGAGTATCTTTTATTTGTCACATTTTATTTCCTTTCTAGCAGCTCATTTTTCATTTTGTTACGTATGGAGTATTATTCTTTTACTTGTTACAATTTCATTTTTTTTATTATTAGTCCATCTTTAAGGGGCGATTCCACAGTAGTTTTCATTTGTTTGCTTCCTCCCCAACCACACTTATAACTACATTTTTTTCCAAAAAGTTCAGTATCCACTTTCACTACCCCTGTCAAATGGTTAGATAATTAAGATTGCTACATAGTTTAGTCACCAAAATCATCATATAATTCAGTCATAAGTCATTTACACAGTTCAGTTTCTTTCGTTTGGGTGCTTGCAAACCACTACAAACAACTGTGGAATTGGCCCTAAGTCTGTGACATATGGAGTATGTATTCTTTTACTTTTTGCATTTCTTTCCTTCGTGGTATCGCATCTTTAATTCTGCTTCGGTTTTTCATCTCTCTGTAGCTGCATCCTATTGTGTTTTTCTTTTTCCCTCTGTAGCGTTTTATTTCTTCCTACTATAGCATTACCTTCTTCCCAGTGTGATACTCCATCTTCCCTTTACTTGGGTTTCCCTTTGATTCGCCTCTCGTAGGTATCTTGTTTCCCTACCTCAGTTTTCTTTTGTATTTTCCCTTTTCTTTTATCATTTGATCCATCTTTTGTAGTTTCTTTTGGTTTCCCTTTCATTTGTCTTCTTTAGCTTCCTTTTATCTTATTCTCCTTTCATCCAGTTCCCATAGGTAAAAGAAAAAGGGAAAATATTTCCTTTTTCTCCGTTTTTTCTTCGTGTTCTTCCAACAAACGATCTTTGCTACCGCTTCACGACCACAATACCGCCCGACTGGCCTGAAATTTACCATGCGTATACAGACGCTCATAAAACTCATGGCCCTTCCCTAGTCAGCCCTTCGCTTTTGATGTGGTAACACAAAGCCTTACAGCTTCATATGGGTCGGGTGGTGGTCTGAACTTCTGTACCTATATGAACCCTAGTCTAGAAAAAAGCATAATTTCTTACATTAGGAATATGATAATCATCTGGTGTTGCTGGACATTATTAAAATGAATACTGTGAAAGAATACTGAAAAATTAAAAACTTAATGACTGTGCTGAAAATAATCCAAGCTAAAGTAGTACATATTTCCAGCATGCAGCAGATTTCCACGGATGGCGGATCGAGTAAAGGAGGGGAGCCACGGGGCCAGGCAGTAGCCGCCAGCCAACCAGTAAAACTAATTTCGAAACCAAGGTTCACTCAGGCATAGGAACTCAGAGCAAAACCCGAACCACATGAAGTTGTAAAGTTTACAGTGTTACCACACGAAACGCTTCAAAATTAAGACGGCAAGTAGGGGTACGGAGCCACAAAAAAGGCGGGTATGGAATCACCCAGTGCTCGACACCAACATCCCAGTACTGGCACGTGTTTCATTCCGCTTCCAACGAGATACAGTGTAGGGCAAGTTCAATTCAGGCGTTCCTTTTAGCCTGCTTGTTCCGTGATTATTTTCAGTGTCGCAAAGATATATAATATGCAAATTTTAGGAAGCGTAGTGCATCTATTCACAAACGTTGCCGCTTTTGTGTTTCTCTCTTTATTTTCCCTATTATTGCACTCCTTCGTGTTTCATTCACAGTATATGATTGCTTTATCATCACTATTCCTCATGTGTTCTCTACCGCACTCGTAAAAACACCTTTCATTTTCAGTAGTGATACTCGCAATAAGAGACAGTGGAAACATAACGTACCCAGTTATGAAACTTCACCTCTCCTCTCATAAAAAAAAAAACAATCTCCATTTCTTTCACATAATTCTATACAACCGAAAATGGATACAGAAAACCGTCGTCAATAACAGCCTACAAAATTGTTCCGCATTTGCTTTGTATCCTTCTGTACAAAATCAAAACTGGGAACCGAATGCAGCAGACTACAAAACCACTCAGTCCCTCCCATCCAATAACCATTCCTCGTTTTTCTCTATCATTCTATAAAAACCATAAAAAGATACAGAATACTCATCCACAATAAACATCTTTCTCTTCCTCTTCCACTTCTCCTTTCCTCCTCCTCTTCTTCTTCTTCTTCTCTTCCTCCTCCTCCTCCTCCTCCTCCTTTATCGAGCTTAGCCTCCATAACATAACCGTTCCCCGTTTTCTTACTACCCCCATTATACAACCGAAAATGGAAAGACTACTGTTCCCTATAAAAACCTAGCACTACCACATCACAAAACGCTGAGGTATACGCCAGATAACACGGAGGACTGGGATGGGGAGGAAGAGGAAGAGGAGGGAGAGAGGAGGAGGAGGGGATGGGGAGGCAAGAGAGGGGAGGGGATGGGGAGGCAAGAGAGGGGAATGGATGGGACAAGAAGAGGAGGAGGGGGAGGAAGGAGTGGGGGGAGAGGGAAAGAGACAAGACAAGAGGGGGAGACAACACAGGAAGGGAGGTAATGGAACAGGGAGAGATAAGAAAGGAGAGGATGGGTGGGACGGAGAGGAGAAGATGAGGGGAGAGAGGAAGGAGAAAGGACAAGATGGGGAGACAATACAGGAAAGAAGGGGAGAGGGGAGACAGAAAAAAAGAGAAGGGAAGGGTGGAGTGCGGAGGGGGGGGGGGAGGAAGGAGAAAAGACAGGATGGGGAAGAAGCCAGGACTGAAAGGAAAGCCAACAAAGGAAGGAATGGGAGAGAATGGAGAGGGGGGGAGAGAGAGAGAGAGAGGAAAAAAAAAGGGGGGGGGTGAGTATTAGGGTGAGAGGGGATGGAGGAGAGGGGAGCGAGATAGGAGGAGGAGATAATAAGAGGTAGGAGGAGGGTGGAGGGATACGAGAAAGAGCAGAGCCTGGAAAATCCTTAGGTAGCACTTTTGTCCCTACTCAATGTCGCCTACACCCCCTTCTGCCAGTGATGGGGGAGGAGGGAGAGGAGGAATAAAAAAGAAGGAGAGAGAGAGAGAGAGAGAGAGAGAGAGAGAGAGAGAGAGAGAGAGAGAGAGAGAGAGAGAGAGAGAAGTAGTATGGGGAAAAGGGAATGGAAGGTATGGAGAAAGGGGAAAGAAAGGTATGAGGGAAAGGGAAAGGAAGGTATGGGGAAGAGTACGAAGGAGAGTGGAGAGAAGGGAGAGACAGATGAAAGAGAATAAAGCGGAGAGGGAATGAAGGAAATGGAACTATGAGTCAGCAAACGTAATGGACAAGAGGAAAATGCATGCTGAGGAAGAAGAGAAACGGCAATAATGCTTCAGAAGAAATGTAAGGTGGAAGATGGGGAAATGGAAAAAAGGGACAAACACGAAAAAATATTAAGCAAAAAGTAAAACGGCTGAGAACGAAAACAAAAGCGAAACCAGGCAAGTTAAAGAATACAGAATTAATATGGAGAACGAAAGGTGTGAAAGACAAAACTGATGATCAAATGAGAAGGAAGCGATGAGGAAAGGGGAAAACTGAGTGGAAAAAGGAAATTAGGGGAAAGAGACCACTGACGATGAAAATGAGAGGAAAAGACGGACAAGGGAAAAAAGTGGATAAAGGAAATGAGGAAAACGGGAACAAGATAACAAAACAAAAAGGAGGTAGCAAATAAAAGGGAAGGAGGAAAACGTGAAAAAAGAAAAAAATGCAAGGAACCTGTTGTGGGACCTGGAAGGAGGAGGAGGAGGAGGAGGAGGAGAAGAAGGAGGAGGAGGAGGAGGAGGAGGAGGAAGACAATGAATAAGTTAAAGAAATAAAATGAGAGAGAGAGAGAGAGAGAGAGAGAGAGAGAGAGAGAGTACGAAAAAGAAAGGGAAGGGAGGGGGGGGGGAAGATGCGAAAGAGTTAAAGGAAAAAGATAATGAAGAAAGAAACTGGCATAGGGAAAATGATGAAGAAAAACGAGGAATATATGGCAACAAAGGAAAGAAAGAGGAGGAAAATAAGATACACGAAAGAAAAGGTAGAACAGAGAATGGAAATTGAGAGGAGAGGAAGAGGAGTGCAAGGTGGGGGGAAGGAGGGAAAGAGGTCAGGGAGGAGGAGAGGGAAGGAGGAAGTGAGATAAGGGGATGAAGGGTTATGGAGGCGAAAAAAGAGGATGGAGGACGGAATGGAGGAGACGGAGGTGGAGGGCAAAAAAAAAAAAAGAGAGAAAAAGAGGAGCTAGAAGTGTTGAAGAAGAGAAGTTCATAACGTGGAATGGAAAATATGGAAAAAAAAAGCCTAAAAGGTTGAGCAAATACCGGTGTGTGTGTGTGTGTGTGTGTGTGTGTGTGTGTGTGTGTGTGTGTGTGTGTGTGTGTGTGTGTGTGTGTGTGTGTGTGTGTGTGTGTGTGTGTGTGTGTGTGTGTGTGAGAGAGAGAGAGAGAGAGAGAGAGAGAGAGAGGGAGAGAGAGAGAGAGCGGGGAGGTACGGCCAGGGAAGATGGGAGGAAAATAAAACGGAAAAAGAGGAGGCAGACGAGCACAGGAAAGAATTAAGGAAAACACAAGGGCAAGACAAAAAAAAGAAAAAGAAAGAAAGACACAGCAAATTACAAAAGAATACTGAAAAAAAAGTGCAGAAAAAGGAAAAGGGAGAGTGAAAAGGAAAACGCAAACAGCAAAGACAAATAGGGACAGAAAAGAAAAATGGAGGAAGAAAAGGGGAAATGTGGGCAGAATAGGGAAAGAAGGAACATGGAAAAAATGTCAGACAAAAGATAAAAGAGCAGAAAAAGGTTAAACAGCAGAATCAGGAAAAAAGAATCAGGAGAAGAAAAAAAGACTGTGCAAATGAGGAAAAGAGCACAGAACAGGGAAAAAGTGGGCAGAACAGGGAAAAAAGAACACAACAGGGAGGGGAAAAGGAGTGCAGAAAGTTGACAAAAGAGGGATGGAGTATGACAAAGAGAGAATGAGAAAGGAGAGGGAAGAGAAAAAAGGACACAAGGAAAAGAGAAAGTAAGCAGAAGGAAAGAATCAGCAGAAGGGAAAAGAGGACTGAAAAGGAAAGACTGCAAGAGAGGAAAGACAGGAGAGAAGACAAGAGGCCAATAGGGAAGAAAAAAAAGGGGGAAAAAAAAAGGCAGAACAGAAGATGATGGGGCGCACACTAGGAAA
>NC_137047.1:26020819-26045819 GCF_032717465.1 Coenobita brevimanus | reverse complement strand
TAATGTTCAGCGTTGACAAGGGTTCTCTCTCTCTCTCTCTCTCTCTCTCTCTCTCTCTCTCTCCAACCAGACCCAACTCCCATCAAGCTCTGTCCTCAGCACACGAAAAATCTTAGCTGCTTGTTTCTCAAAAGTCTTCCTAAACTGTCGGATCCGTCTTTGTAATTTCCCGTCATTAGATATTCGCACTGGGGAAGAAACCTTTAAAGGGCTCGATCTAGTGATTACCAACGCTCTTCAGATTCTGTTTCTTAACCTGGGCCTCCGTCTGATCTTTAAAAATTTGAGAACAGTGTTTTCATTTTAGGCGAGATAATATACCCCTCGTCTTGTCCAAATCTTCGATGAACTTTGGCTACACAACTTTTACACAAAGGCTGATCTTGTTACCTGAGGTGTGTGTGTGTGTGTGTGTGTGTGTGTGTGTGTGTGTGTGTGTGTGTGTGTGTGTGTGTGTGTGTGTGTGTGTGTGTGTGTGTGTGTGTGTGTGTGTGTGTGTGTGTGTGTGTGTGTGTGTGTGTGTGTGTGTGTGTGTGTGTGTGTGTGTGTGTGTGTGTGTGTGTGTGTGTGTGTGTGTGTGTGTGTGTGTGTGTGTGTGTGTGTGTGTGTGTGTGTGTGTGTGTGTGTGTGTGTGTGTGTGTGTGTGTGTGTGTGTGTGTGTGTGTGTGTGTGTGTGTGTGTGTGTGTGTGTGTGTGTGTGTGTGTGTGTGTGTGTGTGTGTGTGTGTGTGTGTGTGTGTGTGTGTGTGTGTGTGTGTGTGTGTGTGTGTGTGTGTGTGTGTGTGTGTGTGTGTGTGTGTGTGTGTGTGTGTGTGTGTGTGTGTGTGTGTGGAGGAAAGAGGAAGGAAATAAGTACAAAGAAGGGTGTACATAACGAAACAGCAACAAACCTATTGGTCCTTTCATGTCTGTCTGTTTTTGGAAAGGTTACAACCACCAGAGCTACTCTGAATGTTAAAGAACAACATAAACAAGCAGAAATGCTCTCCCTAATCCACCAAACCCTCCAGCCGAATCTGGCAAGAAGTATTGAGAAGGTCTACCATGCAGTATAGAAAAGCTGTCTAGGAAATTTCACAGGAAAGTGGGAAAGTAAACAATACTCAAAAGTAGAGGGGGCACTCAGTGGAAAGCACCTCTCCGACAGGCGCAACGTAATTTCCAAACCACTCCTCATAATGGGTTAGGTTTTCTTATCACTGATTTGCGTTTTGCAAAAAGTGTTTTTCGGATCCAGAATCTGTAATATGATCCGGATCGGTCCCAGAAGTTAATCGATTGTTCCTTGGGACATGGGCTATCTACCCACCAAATTTGGTCCAAACCTCTCTTTTAGTTTCTGACTAATCCTGCTAACAGACAGACAAACAAACAAATAACCAAACAAACAAGGATGGAAACATATTCTCATATATATAGAGAATATATAGAGTGTATATATATATATATATATATATATATATATATATAGATAGATAGATAGATAGATAGATATATAGATAGATAGATATATAGATAGATATAGATAGATAGATAGATACTGTACGGCATATACTACATATGTATATTTCGGTAGTGAACATAATGAGCTGGGAATTACAAGACAGATGGATCTCCAACGATTTTTAAAGCTTAGTAGTGTATCTCAGCTTACATTAGAGGGCAACTTGTTCAACATATATTCAACATAAATGAAGAAAAAATGCTTAGTTTCATATGACTGGAATCGTCTGCCTTTTATGCCCATCACCTCTAGTATAGCCTACTTCCACCGATCTACTTTATCTACTGGCAAATTATCATGTCCTTCGAATATTCTGAATATCTGAATGAAACCTCCTCATAACCTGTGCTTAATTTAGGTCAAGAGATTCAGGACTTTTAAGCACTCCTCGTTTGGTTTTGTCTCAGTTTAAGTATAATTTTGTCACTTTGCTGTACTGCCTGAAGTCTCTGCATATTACTTTTGTAAAAAGGTAACCAGAACTGAACATTCTAAGTATGAGCATCCTAGAGAATTATACAAGGTGGGGATATTTTCCGATTTATATTCAAATACTCCAGCAATGAATTACGTTAGTTTGTTGGCCTTTTTAACAACATCTACACACTGTTAAATTTTTTCAGATAATTTCGTACAGTAATTCCTCCTAAGTTTTTCATGGACGACACTGTCTAGCTGAATTCTGTTTACAGCATAACCGACTCTCGTTTCTACTTCCAGTGATAAGTACTTTGCATTTACTAATAATGACATCCATCTGCCTTGTTTGGGCCCAATTAAACATTCCATCAGGGTCACTGATTTGTCGGCCTTTGTAAAGATGTGTCTGCTGTTGCCAGTTTAGTGTCATCAGCAAATCTGAATGTTTACGATAAACCCTCGTCAACAGAATACGACCCAATACTGTGCCCTGTGGCATTCCACTTGTAACATTATTTCATTTATATACAACTCGATTATGTCCCCTAAGTCAATTATCGATCCAGCCTAGCACACTGTCTTCGAACCCATGCGCCTTCAGTATCTGGAGTATTATATGGAGAACTTTATCAAACACATCTTGAAAACAAAGACTGACAATGTCAACGTTTTTGGTTTCAAAGTTCAGTATATGTTGAATATATCATTGGAGAAATCCAAGAAATTCCTTACGCTAGACCGACTATTTAAAAAACAATGTTGTTCATCTTTGATGAAATTATTTTAAAGTATCTGACAAACCTGCCCTGATATCCAACAACCTGCAGACCACAGAAGTTAAAATTACTGAATGACAAATTTCTGTTTGTGATTTGTTGCCTTTTTTGAACACCGAGGTTACATTTCCTAGCTTCCACTCATATGGCACCGTACGTGTTCTTAATGAATTAATGAATAGCTCAAATAATGACTTTAATATTTCATTCTTTCCTTCCTTCAGTATGTGCGGAGATATTTAAAAAAGCCCCGGTGTTTTTATTCACTTTAACTTTACTGATGGCAGGTCGTACATCTTTCTCACTAACAGTAATGTCGCTAATTATGTTAACAAATGAGGAGGGGGAAGGCAAGGGAGAGCGGGAAGAGGAGAAAATTGGGGGGAGGGGAGAGGAGGAGAGTGGGGGGGAAGGGGAAGAAAAGGAGTGTGGGCATGAGAATGGGAGGTGAGAGGAGTGAGGTAAAGGAGATGACAGAGTTTGGGGGGATGAGAGGTAGGGGGAATTGGAGATGGAGTGGGAGGATGGGAGATCGGAGGATGGGAGGTGGGATGAATGGAAGGTGGGAGGTGGGACGAATGGAAGGTGGGAGGGGTGGGAGGTGGGAGAAGTGGGAGGATGGGGGGTGGGAGAAGTGGGAGGATGGGGGGTGGGAGAAGTGGGAGGATGGGAGGTGAGGGGAATGGGAGATGGGATGTGGGAGGAGCGGAAGGATGCGATGTGAGGGGAGTGGGGGATGGGAGGTGAGGGGAGTGGAAGGAATGGAGGTGAGGGGAATTGGAGGATGGGAGGTGAGGGGAATTGGAGGATGGGAGGTGAGGAGGGAGGGGGGGTTGAGAGGTGATGGGAAAAGGGGAGCGGTACCTACTTCTCAAGCCAATAGCAAATATGAAACAACAGTCTCCGTCACTCCACGAGGCTGAGTGTTTCCAGACCTGCCATCGGTCAGTAATTCGAACAAAGCCCTCTACAACACACACACACACACACACACACACACACACACACACACACACACACACACACACACACACACACAGAACGATTTTATTCAGCCACTAGAAACCCACCACAGCGAAAGGGTTAATGAACTAGATTTTATTACCCACAGACAGACATGGACAGAAACATACACAACACATACGACGATTATGCTGACACAAAAGATGTATAAATCGGTACATGGAAAGCGGCGCCGTGTGTTCCACGAAGGGAGGCTGCAAGACATCTGGGAATGGCTGTACTATCTTATGCCCAGTACCAATGTAAAAACAAAAATGGACGAGATCAAAAGAGACGACATCTGAAATCATGAAACCATTGTGAAATACTACAACACACAATCACACGAGAGATTTACTAGAAACCACGCATGAGATAAGAAAGAAGACAAAGAAAACTATGCAATCCTTTATGCAATAGCCCACTGCAGCACTGGACCTCTGAACTGCGGAACTGCTGCCAGGAAATCTTGCAACGATAGCTTAGGCTGCGCTGGGAAAAAGTGTGTGGGGAAGAGTTGGGGTGCATGTAAGATATTTGGTATTATATGTCTGCGTGAGTGAGGAAACAGTAGCTCCTTCCCCGACAATACAACCGGCTCACTCGATTTGCATCCAAGTACCTTCTTCTGATAAGTTAACAGGGTCATGGGGGCATAGAGGTGCTGAAAAATACTGCTGGCTCGGGAATAGAACCAGGGTATGCTGCTGTTACACTACTGGCGCTTCCGTATGAGGTCCAGTTACACAAATTATACACAGAAACACAGACAAGGGGAAAGAATTAAATCATATACGAACATACAAAGGCAGATAACAGCACACACCACCATGTTCAACCCACGACAAACTAAGATAAGAAAAAAACATACGCGTGTACAGAGGCAAGGAAAGAAGAGAGAAACCGTGCACGAAAAATGTGAGGAGCGAGGTATACATAGACAAGGATTCCAGGATCAAAAGGGAAAAGGTATGAGAGGACGAAAAAACCCAGGAGAGGAGGAAAAATCTTAAGCACTGGACGAGCAGCTTAAGTGGTGTTATAGCTGAGAGTCGAGTGTCTGAAGGAGAATATCTTGCTTTGAAACCCTTAGTGAGATGAGAGAGAGAGAGAGAGAGAGAGAGAGAGAGAGAGAGAATATCAGGCTACATCCATATAGGGTAAATACACAAACCACACAGATATTACGGATCTTACCTGTGATCTAACCATTACATCAATTCAGTCTACAGTACTTACGTTAGCTAGTTACCAAAGTTCAAGAAAAGGTGAGCAAAGCAGAAGACCCTCAAACGCTCCACCCCCCCCCCCTCATAATCACAACCTTCCAGCCACGAGATGAACAAGAAAAGAGAAGCTGCATCTTGTGGGAGTGAAATATCTGAGAGACGCTCTGTGGAAATGAATGAATGCTGTGCTATAAATGAAGATACTGATAAAAATATAAAATATGCTTTTTACAAAGTCCAGCCTTTTCATGAGTTGTATCCGAAAAAAACGAATACAATTATTATATAATGGAAAACGAACCAAGTGCATTTTAAAGAATACCAAACAATTATTAATACATTCAGTGCCAAGTTATAAAGACTGAAAGTGCTGACATCAGCCATGCTCAGTGTACTTTGCCCAGGCCATAATCACTCATGACTACACAACTGAGTCACGTCGGAAGAGTTTATATAGTCTTATGTAGTTATTATCACCCTTTGTAGCTCTGTAACATAAGATGCATGTCGTCTATATAAAGTCTGATGCTAAGCGATGCCTTGTCATACGTTTTTGAACTCCTTCATGTACCAGTTTGTTTTTAGCAAACTCTTATTGAATGGTTAGTAATTTCTGTACTTTCAACAATGAAATAATTCCGTGATATCGAGATTCGCTCTTGAATCATCAAGTACTACCCAGAATGAAGGGAGAAACCTGTACTGTACACAGGAAAAATCATCTGGTAAATTACCAATATGCTGGGAATCGAACCAGGGACTCTCAGATGAGGCCAGGCAGCATACCACTACACCACGACCAGGTAAAAGTTAACTCACGTTGTCACAATCTTGTAACCAACGTCCCTCCGCCCCCACTGTGGGCATCAAGCCTGGCTCTCATCTGAGAGTCCCTGGTTCGATTCCCAGCATATTGGTAATTTACCAGATGATTTTTCCTGTGTACAGTACAGGTTTCTCCCTTCATTCTGACTTGCCGTAAGTGCTTGGGATAGATTAAAAGCATCTACTTGCCCGAGTGCCAGGGGGTTAACTCATCCTCTTGATGCCCACAGTGGGGGCGGAGGGACCTTGGTTACAAGATTGTGACAACATGAGTTAGCTTTTACCTGGTCGTGGTGTAGTGGTATGCTGCCTGGCTCTCATCTGAGAGTCCCTGGTTCGATTCCCAGCATATTGGTAATTTACCAGATGATTTTTCCTGTGTACAGTACAGGTTTCTCCCTTCATTCTGACTTGCCGTAAGTGCTTGGGATAGATTAAAAGCATCTACTTGCCCGAGTGCCAGGGGGTTAACTCATCCTCTTGATGCCCACAGTGGGGGCGGAGGGACGTTGGTTACAAGATTGTGACAACGTGAGTTAATTTTTACCTGGTCGTGGTGTAGTGGTATGCTGCCTGGCTCTCATCTGAGAGTCCCTGGTTCGATTCCCAGCATATTGGTAATTTACCAGATGATTTTTCCTGTGTACAGTACAGGTTTCTCCCTTCATTCTGACTTGCCGTAAGTGCTTGGGATAGATTAAAAGCATCTACTTGCCCGAGTGCCAGGGGGTTAACTCATCCTCTTGATGCCCACAGTGGGGGCGGAGGGACCTTGGTTACAAGATTGTGACAACGTGAGTTAACTTTTACCTGGTCGTGGTGTAGTGGTATGCTGCCTGGCTCTCATCTGAGAGTCCCTGGTTCGATTCCCAGCATATTGGTAATTTACCAGATGATTTTTCCTGTGTACAGTACAGGTTTCTCCCTTCATTCTGACTTGCCGTAAGTGCTTGGGATAGATTAAAAGCATCTACTTGCCCGAGTGCCAGGGGGTTAACTCATCCTCTTGATGCCCACAGTGGGGGCGGAGGGACCTTGGTTACAAGATTGTGACAACGTGAGTTAACTTTTACCTGGTCGTGGTGTAGTGGTATGCTGCCTGGCTCTCATCTGAGAGTCCCTGGTTCGATTCCCAGCATATTGGTAATTTACCAGATACTACCCAGAAGTTGGATATGTGGTGGTATTTTTTTTTTTTTTCACCAGAAAACCTGTTAAGGAACTTCACATTTAATTTCTACCTAAGTCGACACTTGAACAAGCACTGCCAGAGAGGCTGTCACAGCTCTCTCTCTCTCTCCTGCAGAGGCCAGAAGTGCTCTTTGATGTGATTCTCTCCATTGCACTATGTAAAAAATTTGCATGGTAGAGGTGCAGCCTTTATCAGATTTTTATAAACTGTAATTAATAATTTCTGATTTTTCAAAACCGGTGCGGTATATAAGAAATTTCTTTTAACGAATCCTAAAATACTAATGATTTTCTTCGCTGTCTCAATACACTTATGTTCACTTCAGATCTCTGATATACTTATTCAGAAGTCTTTCACACTGGTGATGTTCTTTGCGTGTTGTAGTGTTTTATATTCACTGCACCGTTGTGACAGTACAGCCAGCACCAAAAGTCCTGTCGCCTGTTTTGCTTCTCTATCTATGAACTTCTGCGGGCTTACTCGACAAAATTTCAAAGTCCAATGAGAAATATGCACGAGAGGCGACTGGACTTTGGGTGCTGACTGTACTCTGCACGTGACATAAGCCAACTGCCATTTTGCCGTCTATTCAGTAATTATTCTCTTGATGTCCTGTTCGAGATATAGTTCTGTTTTAAATGACTGTGGGAGAGAAAGGGAAGAGGGAGCTGGTGAAACTAAGGTAAACAGAAAATGGAAGATGGGGTTAAAAGAAAATGGACGAGCGGAGACAGAAAGTGGTACAAAGAAAATGGTGAGAAACTAACAGGAGAATGGAGAGAGAGAGAGAGAGAGAGAGAGAGAGAGAGAGAGAGAGAGAGAGAGAGAGAGAGAGAGAGAGAGAGAGAGAGGGTGTGTCCTGCCCCACACTGTGTCCTGGGTTATGTGTCCCGCGGGAGACAGGCAGGGGCGGAACGAGGCGGGGGGGAGGGGAGGGGGCTAGGGGAGGTATAAGTTAGGCAGGAAAGGAAAGTGAGGATGGAGGAAAGGAACGTGAGAAGGGAAGAAAAGAGAGGAGGAGAAGGAATACGAGAAGGACTATATTTAATGACAAAAGACGAGTAGACAGAATGAACAAAGGGAAGGGATGGAAGAAGACAAGAGGATGGAAAGGAGAGTGGAGATGGAGGGTACGGATGGAAGAAGCAGAAGCAGCTAAGAATTCAAGCTAAGCAGGGAGCAGAAGGCAGGGAAGAAACGAGGATGTAGAAAGAAGGAAGGTGAGAAGAATATGGGAGGGGAGAGAGGAAGGTAACGAGGAAGTAATAAGGAGGGAGAAAAAGAAGGGGAAAAGAGTACAATGAGGAAGAAGGGGATGGGAGGGAAGGCAGAAATACAGAATATGGGAGAAACGACAGAAGACAGTGCAAGGAATGGGGACCGAGAATGAGAGTTGTGAAGGAAAGGAGGAAACAGTAAAAGAAGAAGGAAAAGAGGATAAAATAAGATACCGTAAAGTGGAAGGATGGAAGGGAAAAGAAGGAGTGAGGAGCGGGAAGGGTAGAGAAGATGGAAAAAAGGAGAGAGGGGAAAGGGAATGGAAAGTATTAGAGATGGGAAAAAGAGAAAAGGTAAAGAGGAGAAGAAGGAAGGAAGGGAAAGAGAGAGAGAGAGAGAGAGAGAGAGAGAGAGAGAGAGAGAGAGAGAGAGAGAGAGAGGGGGATCGGTAAATGTTTCCCAGAATATGACTAATTACATATCCAGGGAAATTAATAGTTCTGCTCTCTCTCTCTCTCTCTCTCTCTCTGTGCACACACACACACACACACACACACACACACACACACACACACACACACACACACACACACACACAGGCAAGGAACAAGACAAAGGACATCCACACATGCACAAGCACATATGGACACAGACATACAAATACACAAACATATACACAAACATATACTAGTGAGCAACGTTTAATATATCCAGTTGTGAAAAAATGGTCAGATATTACGGCAATAAAGATTATTGATAGATTTCATTAATCTAATGATCACCATTACCATAAATCGCTAATTACAGCTGCCAACACAGTTATAAAATACAGAATGACAAATTGTGGATTATGGCATTGTGCAGGCTATTGTTTGAAAATTCACTATAATATTTAGTCACTATCTGTATGTAAAATATAGTAGTTCATAATGGTAGCACATATACAGAACACGCAGTCGTAGTGAGATATGAGTGTGAGAGTGGGTATGCTGCTGTCTGAGTCCTGAAAGCGTGTGTATGTATGAGTGGGTGGGAGAACAAACAAGCGAGCAACTGTGTGTGTGTGTGTGTGTGTGTGTGTGTGTGTGTGTGTGTGTGTGTGTGTGTGTGTGTGTGTGTGTGTGTGTGTGTGTGTGTGTGCGCTACCTTATCGCAGGCTCCACATACGTCATTCCAGCAACTGGTGTGTGGGACTGCAGGATCAATGGCACCGCTGGGAATGACAGGCCTTCAGCTGCAACACAGGCTAGGCTGCGATATTTTACTCCAAAGCCCAGGGTGGGGGAGGCGTACAAGCCATTACAACAAGGTACACACAACCCTCTCATCTGAAATGTTAACTTCCAGCCCATCTAAATAAAAGGTCTAAAAGCAACAGTTATAATGATGCAGCTTTCTATCGACCTAAACTTATCTGAGAGTTAAAGAGTAAGACTATAATAATAAAGGTAGTAATGTATCAAGTGACTCCAAAGCACATTTTTTATATATATTTTCCATAAAGCCTTTATAATGTACACTCAGTTTTTTAATCAGGAAAACATCAAATAATACTACTCAGCTGAAAATATCCTTCACATCACATGAGTAAAACTGCTTCGATTAATTCACTTCTGTGGGCTCATCCATATATTTAGGCTTACACACAGATGATTTTGTGCTGGTGAAGGAAATACAATAAGTGGAAAGGGTTAATCAATCACTAACTTCTTCCCCTCACACTTCATCTCGTACCCACATTCCAATCCATTAGTTTAATTAAGCCTTCCATTTGGCTCACTCATTAGATGCACCCTTCCCATCTCCCTCACTCATCTCTCTCTCACCTCCC
The DNA here is from genome assembly GCF_032717465.1 of Coenobita brevimanus. Taxonomy (NCBI): domain Eukaryota; kingdom Metazoa; phylum Arthropoda; class Malacostraca; order Decapoda; family Coenobitidae; genus Coenobita; species Coenobita brevimanus. The sequence continues at coordinate 26,035,823 of NC_137047.1, read as the reverse complement.
TCAATCATTCGTCCTATCTTCCTCATCTCTCCCTTCCACATTTTTCCTTCCTCTCCCTATCTCCCTCATTCCTACATCGTCCATCTCCCTCATTTACCCCTCCAAGCTTCCTCGTCCCCCCTACTACCCCTCTTCCTTACCTTCCCTAACTTCATCACCAAATAGGCTTACTCCTCTCCGCTACTTTTCTCATTAACTATTCTACCCATTATCTAACTTATCGAGAAGAGCTTTGTTAACGTGTATTTACAGTATAATGATATACTCTTACGTACCGCTTGTGTAGTGTAGGCTACACAGTGTGGTACACACATGTACAATGAACCTACTGCAAACACTGCAAGGATGTTGTGCTGTATTTATCTGCATGTGGTATTAATGCGTATGCGGTACTGAAGTTACTGCACATGGAATATTATATATATATATAATCTTCCCATCATCATCCATTCTCCTACACCTTCTGCCTCTTCCTGTACATTCTTTTCTTCTACATCCTCGTCTTCATTTCTGCACTTATACCCCTCCCTTTTCTTTCTACACAATGTTTCTCGTCTCCTACAACTTACAGTATACTCGTACAACTACTACTTTTCCACCTTCTTAAGTTACCCATTCTTTTCTTCATATTTTCTAGATCTTTTAAAACAACTACGCCCACATTTTTTTTTTCTTACGATTCCTCAGTCACTCTGTCCTCACTTGCTGCTAACTTTCCTCCTTGTTTTTCGTCTCTTCAGCCCCTCCTCTCCTCTCTGTGCCGCTTCTCAAAATATTATCCACCTCAGTGCATTAGATCTGCATAACTTTATTTTTTCTTGTGCTCGTCCTTGTCAATCCTTTTCTCCACAAATAACTCTTACCACACCTTCATATCACATCTTATCATTAATCTTTTTCTCTTCCCTGGTCAGCCTCTCAAAACATCTTCCACTCCTCACATTAGATCTGTCTGATTTTTTTTTCTTTCTAATACTATTATTTTTCTACTAACTTTACAATACAAATAGCATCTTCTCCCACACACACACATCACCACCACCATCAACACCATTATTATTATTACTATTATCACATTATTATTTTTTGTGGCTGTCCTTCTCCCCCTTTTCCAACACCGATTCCTTCTTTTTCCACACATTTCTTTTCTTGATGCCCTTTCTCCCCATCTCTCTCTCCCTCCCAGGCCTGCCTCTCTAACCATCTTCCATCTCAACACACTTCTCTAACTATGTCCTAACTCGGCTAGAAGACTTCATATAACCTAACTTCCTCTACCAACAAAATGGGACTTATGTAACGCCGTGTCTGTCTGCACGTTTCTTAAGCTATATATTTTCCTTTTAGTCCTCCTTCTCCTACTCAGATTTCTTCTACATTACCGCCACAACCATCATTTATTCACTTTTCTACTCCTACTCCTCATCTTGTTTCTACATCATCATCATCACTATGCATCATCAAGCATTATCATCAACATCATCCTTATCATCACTATCATCACCACCACTTCTTCTTTTCTTCACCTCTTTTTCTTCTTCTCTTTCTTCCTCTTCTTCCACTCTTTCCTGGGCTTCTTTCCGCAACTCCAATTCCTGGACTTTCTTCTATGTCTTCTCCTTCGCCTTCCAACCCAATTATCCACGCTCTTTCACAGCCAACTCTTTCTCCTCGTATTTTCGTCTCTCCTCCTGGCTCTCAAAACATCTTCCACCTCATCACATCTGCCTAACTTTCCTCCACCCGGCTAACTCACTTCATATAACCCACTCTTTTTCGTCTTCTCACAACACTGGCACTGCTACACATTTTCCTTCTTTATTCTTATTTAATTTACATCTCTCGTACACATTCTTTTTCTTCATATATTGTAATTTCTTCCTCCTCCTCTTCGTCGTCGTCTTCTTCTTCTTCTTCCTCCTCTTCCCCAGCATCCTTTTCCTTCTCCTCCTCTTCGTCTTCTTCTTCTTCTTCCTCCTCTTCCCCAGCATCCTTTTCCTTCTCCTCCTCTTCCTCTTCCTCCTCCACATGCACCTCCTCATCCTCTTTTTTTTCTTTTTCTTTTTTTTTTAACGTTCATCTTTCATACGTACTCCTTCACCGATTTCTTATTCCCTCCTCTCTAGCCCAGTCCTCTCCTAGCTCCTCTCAAAACATCTTCCAGTCTATCACATCCTCCTAACTTTGTCCCTCCCGACTAACTGACCTCGTATCATCGCCTAACTTGCCTCACAGATAGGAGTTTATCAAGAGCCATAACAATTTCTAATCTTCTTTTTCTTCGACTAATCCTAGACTTTTCCTTGTCTTACATGCAAGGGGTGGTCATCTAAGCATTTTTTTCTTCTTCTGCTCCTCTTACTACGCATTCTTCTCCTTCGCCCTTCTCTTCTACTGCTTTTGCTTCCCCACTGCCCTTTTCTGCTGTCTTCCTTACTGACTATTATTCTTCTCGGTTAAGTTTTTCACTTCCTATTCCCCTCCTCCCCACTTCACTCTCCCTCTGCTCCTGTCTAACAAAACATCTTTCACATAATATCTGGCTAACTTTCCTCATCTCATCTCATCCATATCCTCATACAAAAAAGAAGCTTAAGTTGTCTATGCAATTTATTTCTTCTACTTCTATACGCCTTTCTTCTCTTCTCCTACTCTCATTTTCCAACAACTTTTTGATCATCTACATCATCAGTTTCTCTCTCTGTAACATTTCTACCCCTGCTACTCCTTTTTCTTTTCTTTTTGCTACATATTCATCTTCTTCGACATCTGTGTGTTCTTCTTTTACTACACCTCTTCTCCCCCTTCTCTTATTTTCCTTCATCATCTTCTTTGTCTATATCATTTTTTTTTTCTGATGTTTCTACGCCTACTACTACTATTTTCCTTCACACATTCTTCTTCAGTGCCAGTTTTCTCAGTTTTCTTCTTTTACTCTTCTCTTCTCCTCCTCTGCTACTGCCCTCACCTCCCGCCTCTCAAAACACCTTCCACCTCATCCCATCTGCCTAACTTTGCCCCTCTCGGCTCATTGACCTCATCTCCCTCTCGCCTCTTCCCCTCTCGCCCCATTTTCCTTTCCACTTAACGACCTACCAGCCCCCTCTTTCTTATTAATTAACTTCTCATTTCCCTCAACTACACGGAGCGTCTAATTTCACTATGCTTTTCCACTCTTGAACGACGATGGCCTTTTCGCTACATCTTGCTGCCCTCAGACGATTTTATTCAGCTTAAGAATCGCACCCTGACTCTTCAGATTCCACTTTTATCAATTAATTTTTCAGTATATTTTATTAGCTGTTCTGGAAGTAATATTAAACTGCACTTTTTTTTTTTCTTTACGCTTATTTCGATGAGTTTTTGGTTGATTCATCCACTCGATTTTATTCAGCTTAAGGATGGCGCTGCGACCTTCTGGTGACCTCTTTTAATCAATTTACTTTTCATTTTCGTTAACTGCACTGAGCGACTAATTGAACGGGAACTTTTCTATTCGTTAATTCTCTCGGGACCAGGACGTCTCTTTTATTTCATTATTTTTGCTGCCAGACGAGTTTTACTTTTTTTACTTTTTTTTTTTTTTTTTTTTTTCTTCTTTTTTTTGCCGCCGTCCCACGAGTTTATTTAGCTCAGGACCCCCTCGTTACGGCTACGTCAAAAGTACCATTAAACTCGCCTACACCAGGTGGTTTTATATTCCCAGCGGTATTAGAACTGAAGGCTTCTCTCAAGTAACTCTTTTTTCCCCTAAGGACACAAAGCTTTGTTGTTACGGCTAAGAGACTGATTTATTTATTTATTTTAATTTGTTTTACTGGGCAAAATCTCAGCAGCCAAAGAGTTGAAGTTTATCTTGATCAATAATTTTTATCGATAGACATAGTTATATTTTTCAGGCCAACACCATATGATTTTCTTCAGATACTTCCACACAAGCAATCATACCCAATATCTCGGTCCTGTTCTACAATCCACCCACGCCTGTTCTTACATCTTCCATTTAACATTATTTCTTTATTCATAGTCCCCATTAACTAAACATAATCCCTCCTTTTCCTTTATCATAATTTTACCTAGAATGTATCTCTTCTCCATTAGCATTCTCATGTAATGGCATTTTTTACAACTCCAAAAATAATTTCTTCTCTATTCTCCAATATCATATTCCCATTTATCAAAATTATCCCCCAAACTAACATCCCTTCTCTCTATCATTATTTTTTATCCATTTATCAGGAATTTTTAACAATCTTATCATCTCTTCTCCCCTCCACCCTATTTTTTTTTACTAATTTTATCAAGTATATTCCACATCCTAATCATTTTTTCTCCCTTACTCATTACCTTCTCCCCACTTATCATCACAACTTTCCAGCCCACCTCTTCCCCTTCCTCCCATTACCTTAGCTCCCCATTACCTCTCCTCCCCCATTCATTAGCGTAGTTGGCCTCTTCACCCTCTCCCCCCGGGCCCCATTCCATCCCATTCCACTCTACCGCCCTCTCCATTAGTTCACCCTCCCCCCCTCCCCTTCCATCCCATTACTCTAGTTAACTGTGAGAGAGAGAGAGAGAGAGAGAGAGAGAGAGAGAGAGAGAGAGAGAGAGGAGTATGGAAGAGCAAGGGCTGTGTGAGAAACGAAAAAGTGAGGAAGCGGATGAAAGGGAGGGGAAACTGGAAATAAGGAAGAAATTCGAGGAGTATACTGTATAGGAAAACCTGAAGCAAAAAAAAAGTAGAAAAGTGCTTAAGTGTAATAAATAAAATAAAAAAAACTAGTGATAAAAAAACATAAAAAGGACGTGAGTAAAAGACAGAATTAAGAGAAAAGCTGTGAAAATGAAAAGGAAAAATACAGTGCATGAAATTTACTGAACAGGGGAGTAAGCCTGTCCTACTTAATGACAAAGAAGAAAGTGAGTTAGGCAGTGAATGTGAGAAACAAGTGAATGAGAGTGAGTGAGAAGCCAGCCTAAATGCGGATCTGAGTTGAGTAAGTGTGTCAGTGAGGGAGTGAATAACCGAGTATATATGCCAAAGAAAATGAATGAAACCCACTGAATGAGTTGGTGAACGAGAAGGTAAGCAAAGGTAAATAAAGACGTGAATAACTGAATGAGTAAACAATTGAGAAAATGTGGAAGTGAGAGAGACTGAGAAAAGCGACTAACTAAGCGAAAACACGGAAGGGCGAGTGAGCGAATGAGACAGCGCGAGAAATTGGGTGAGTGAAAGTTAGGAGGAGAGCGAGTGGGCTGCAATGTGAGCGAGTGAGAAAGTGAGCGAGGAGCGGCCCAAATTATGTTGGCTGGCCAGTAACTGTGTTGTGACTCTGGCTGGAGTTTGACGCAGTGGTGGGGATGTCTCATATTACGTTCGCTCTCTCTCTCTCTCTCTCTCTGTTTTAGTAGCTTGGTAATCTCAATGGCGCTTTGTCCGACTATCTGTCTGTCTCTCTGAAATTAAACTAATGAAATTGAGGTGTGTGTGTGTGTGTGTGTGTGTGTGTGTGTGTGTGTGTGTGTGTGTGTGTGTGTGTGTGTGTGTGTGTGTGTGTGTGTGTGTGTGTGTGTGTGTGTGTGTGTGTGTGTGTGTGTGTGTGTGTGTGTGTGTGTGTGTGTGTGTGTGTGTGTGTGTGTGTGTGTGTGTGTGTGTGTGTGTGTGTGTGTGTGTGTGTGTGTGTGTGTGTGTGTGTGTGTGTGTGTGTGTGTGTGTGTGTGTGTGTGTGTGTGTGTGTGTGTGTGTGTGTGTGTGTGTGTGTGTGTGTGTGTGTGTGTGTGTGTGTGTGTGTGTGTGTGTGTGTGTGTGTGTGTGTGTGTGTGTGTGTGTGTGTGTGTGTGTGTGTGTGTGTGTGTGTGTGTGTGTGTGTGTGTGTGTGTGTGTGTGTGTGTGTGTGTGTGTGTGTGTGTGTGTGTGTGTGTGTTACTGATACATCTGTTTTGGTGTATAGGGCTGATGCAACATGGGAAAGAACTCATTACCTTAGTGATTAATGGTTTTGCAATGAACGATGCTGCAGTTCGGTGTGTTTTGGTAAGATAAATATTTCTGCTTGTTCATTTTGCTTCGCATGGTAAAAAAGTTCATCTTCATACGTTAATTACGTATCCAGCACGTTCAAAGATAAATATGAAATTAATAGAAAATATTTTGATATTTCTCTGTTTCATAGCCTAAGAACGGATAATGTGGGGATAATTTTTAGTGTATTCTACAAGTTGGTATCCACCTGTGGCAGTGGTCCAAGAATAATATATGTATGCTCGGAAATACAGTATGATTACGTAGAGGAAATGTATACTGTACGTGACAAGAGTGTATAAGGAGGCAAATATACAGTAACTATGTATACCACGTTAATTTTAACTAGGTGAAAATTACAATCTCTCCATCTTGAATTCTGAGATATAACAGGAAACACACACAGCCGTTGCAGCCTTATTCTGCCACCAAGCAACGAGAAATATGCTATACAAGTAAAACGGCACAAGTCGCCGACTAGTTGAAGTGAATGATGTATAGTTTACCACACATGCTATTATCTGTCCTCTTTCACCTGCCCGAGACCTGCCATCGTCCTCTCATGAATCTTGAGCTGTAGGAATACTGTAGATTAACACTAGAATATGACGCTAGTAGCGAAAAAAGTGTTATGGAAACGATACAGAACCGCAATACTGTCCCATTCTGTCACTAGCCAATAGGAAACAGGTTTCAAAATAACGAAAATTTCCGTCAAGTGGACAGGCAATACCAAAGAAGCTAATAAACACTGCTTCCCTTTTCTTTCATTAATCACACAAAATATTATGTCTCTTTTGTACGGTGACTTATCTTTATAACTGGTTCTTATTCCTTGCACGCCATTTTCTTCAGTTTAGAAGTCACTAGGAAAAACTGAGTTATATATTATATAGTTTTTATTAACCCTTTCAGTAGGATGGAATCTCTCTTACGCGGAAGATGAATATCCAATGGAATAATAATAAAAAAAAAAGTTACCATAATTTACGACTTAGACGTGCTGTTCTGTAAGACCCACTAACATCCCAACACAGCCGTCACTACACCGACAACATGAGATCCTTGTTATATTCCTGCAATAACTATCTACGCGTCTATTGCGTGACGCCGCATCCTCCTTAACGTGTCCTCAACATGCACTCTTGTCCCATCAGAATAATAACCCTTCCACCCAAGATCACCACCCTACCTTACGTACTGCTTATAATATCTCTGCCTCCAACCATGTCCTTGGGAACACTTTCTCCTTTGGAAAACCTTACTCTCATACATTCTGTCCCATTTTAGCTTCACTCTAGATGACAGAACTAACTCAAAGTATAGTTTCTTCGTGTTCCTTGTACATCAGCCTCTACACCGCACTCTTAAGGATTACACTGATTTGTCCATTCATTCTTCCACGTAACTTCAAGAACTATTGACGGATTTGTGCTCAACTCCAGACTACTACTACCCTCCCACCACCATCCAAGCTTCACTGCTGAACGTCAATGCTGGAACTTCCCAACTCACATTCCTAGTGTATATTACTGCTCTCAGTGCCCCTCCAACTTCTCTACCTTGTTTCATCTTTTCCTGCCTCTCAACCGCCGTACCATCTCTGTTCATATTCTACTGTCAATATACTCGTACCTGAACATATATTTCCATTTTCGTCCCATTACGCCATACCAGCACTCGTCTCGTGTCTTTCAAAACAATCACCTTTTGGATGAACCGTATACTTCCTCTTCCATAAGCATTGCCGATTTATTTCCTGTCTTCTACGCCTCATCCATCTGTGCTTTGTTATCCGTCAACAGATGTGCAATAATTTCTCTTTTCTGAGCCAACTCCCAGCCTAATGTTCTCCCTTTCATTTCACCCAGAGCTCTTTCAGTAGCCTATACATGACAAAAAGCCAAGATGAAACGACAGTCCTATTTCATTTAACGTAAACCATTTCAGTCATGAGCGTCTTTTTGTAGTTCATTCTAGCTGCAGTCCAGATGTTTTCATTCTGCTAAGGCGGGTGTCATGATTTTCAAGGGAATTAACGAAAGCTGTATCTAACCCTTCAACCTTGAAAACCCTATCTTGCTAATAATAATAATAATAATAATAATAATAATAATCAGGACACTGTAATAATAAACTAACACAACGTACACGGACTGAAGGTGTTAAGTCCTACCTCTCACTGAACGCAGCATCAACTCACACGCCGGCAATTTTCTCCATTGTGCAAATTCTGACGGGCAATGAAAGGGAGCTGGCACTATCAATATATATAATTACAACCATCAGTCATAATTGCTGATCACATTACAGCCAATCTATCACCAACGCTCCAATCAGTTACAACAAACACGTATGCCAATATTGACGAGGCCACACCTGTCCCTCCCACCTACGCTCTCTTCACTTTGACTCACCATCTCTCTATCATGAACGCTTGGCTACAGAGAGTTTAACACATGAATACGGTGCCTAAGACAAAGAGGTGTTACGAGAATAATGTAGTGTCGTAGTACCGTCAAACCTGAATAAGATGCCAGTCGTTATGGGAAGGACACACAGCCGTGGTCCTGTCATATTCTGCCACTGAGTTACGGGGAAATAAGCTGAAAAAGAGCAAAATCTTCTCTAAGCTGAGGTGAACGGATTATAGGCTACCTCACGCACACCGCACAAGCGCCTGATGTTGCCGGCGTATAGACAGATAAAGACAGATTGATAAACTGATAGATACATGTAATGACTAGGTTGACCCCAGAACGCGGTCAGGTCAAAGGGCTGGCTATGCGTTTAAGTGATGCCATGATCCTAATCTGTCTGCCTGATTGCCCGTCTGTCTGTTTCTCTCTGTCAATCTGTCTATCTCACTGTCTGCCTGTCTCTTCTTCCTCCTCCTCCTCCTCCTCCTCTCTCTCTCTCTCTCTCTCTCTTTCTAAGAAATGACGACAGCCAGACAGACAGACACAAACAGGCAGATACAAAGACACAGAACACACACACACACACACACACACACACACACACACACACAAAACCCCACCTCCAGACACACACAAAAACACACTCGTCACCACTCAGTTTTAACATCCCAAACTCATTACGCCAAAATCTTAAAAAACCCGAGCCTAAAACCGACCCCATCCGCCACCGCAAATTCGGGAGCATCACAAATTCGGCATCTCTCGTCATTAACCTCCAAGAACCGGACTGACTTCGCCAAATAAACAGGTTATCCAATATTTACTGGGGCTGGAAAAAAAAAAAGAAAATTTGGATATTTTTTTAAAGGCTGGAAACTGAGCGAGCCAATAGCAATAAATCCCAACCTGTTAGCAATGGCGAAAAATATGGATTTAATTTCGCTCGGTATTACGTAGAGACTGGGTTGGGGTGGGAGGCTAAGTGGGAGAGACAGAACTGAGGGAGAGGGCGGGAGGGAGGGAGGGAGAGAGAGAAGACGTGGAGAGGGAGAGGGAGGGAGGGAGAGAGAGAAGAGAAGTGGAGAGGGAGGGAGAGAGAAGTGGAGAGGGAGACAGAGAGAACAGAAGTGGAGAGGGAGGCAGAAAGGATGTGGAGAGGGAGAAAGAGAAGAAAGATGGGAAGAGATTGAGAAGATTGAAGAAGAGAGGGAGGAGTGAGAGAGAGAGGAGAGAGAGATGGAAAGAGAGAGAAGAAGGAGAAGGAAAAAAGAAAAAATGACGAAACAAGGTAAGAGAGGGAGAAATGAGAGAAAGGAGAGGAGACAGAAACAGCGACGGAGAGGGAGAATGAAAAAGGGCAAGAAAGAAGGCAGGAGAAAGAGAGTGAAAAAAGGGGGGGACAAGGCAAGAGAGGGAAAAGTGTGAGGGAACGTCACAAGAGATAAAGAGAGAGAGAGAGAGAGAGAGAGAGAGAGAGAAATCTTGTAGCGTGATAAGCAGAAGCACAATGAATGGAGGTAGGGAAGAAATGAATAACCAGACAAATATAAATAAACAAAGGTCATATAAACTCATCTACCAATCTACCACCTCTATTACAAGTCACACAATCCTAGAGTTCACTAAAACCTAATAACAGACCCAAATAATAGGACACCAGGCTTAAACTGAAACCCTTTTTCTCGATATTTTGGCAATCGTATTTAAACTTCCCAGAAATCCAACCCCAAAAAATTGCATACAGACCAGACGAGAGAGATTTTGGAATAATAGTCGAAATTTTGCATGACTGATGGAATGAGTATACGGTGGCTTTGCTGGGAAAGGGAGAGAAAAAATATATATATGAATAGAGAGAGAGAGAGAGAGAGAGAGAGAGAGAGAGAGAGAGCTGGAGGCAGAAACAGAAAGGACAGGAATGCGTGTGTGGGCGAAAAAGAAAAACAAAGCAAGCCAGGAACAGAGAAAATCACGAAGGACAGAGAGAGAGAGCAATAACACAGGAAGAGAGGATAGGAGGAATGGCGATGAGGAGGGGAGGGAGAGTGGGAGAGACGAACACAAAGAAAATGGGAACCGGGGGAAGAGGGAAGGGCAGACTACAAAAGAGACAATAACATTACAGGGAGGGGGAGAAAAAAGGCCTAACAAACCCTAACAAAATGGAAAAAAAAACGAAAAAAAGGGAGAAACGAAAGACTTCGTAACGTTCAGGCATTTTCCCTTTACGATGTTTTATCTTTTTTTTCTTTGGTATTTTCCTCTCTCGATTTAACCCTAAAAAATTGTCAGTAATTTTTGAGATCCATTTCCCTGATTTATAAGACTGTTTGAACCAGTTTTCAGGTTTTAATATAACAAAAACAATCTACCAAGTGCTGATATGTAGAAGGAAAGAGTGAATACGTTGCTTAATCCTTCGGTATGATACGGTTTCTCTGTGCTACATATCATCATCTCTGTGCTAAATATTAACATTGGGTGTTAAGTGGAGTAAATTACTGAAGCTCTAGAAATGCATGAGAGAGAGAGAGAGAGAGAGAGAGAGAGAGAGAGAGAGAGAGAGAGAGAGAGAGAGAGAGAGAGAGAGAGAGAGAGAGAGAGAGAGAATCTTTTCTAAATTTCATAATATCGTTTGGAAATAACACGAATAATTTACAAATGTTCGTTGGGTTGAACTACATAATACTCGATGTTTATGTGGTTTTCTGATGCACTTACCTGCTTCTGGCCTTTGGTTCCTTCTTTCTTACATAAAAAAAATCTTGGCTTTAACTGATCATCACACACACACACACACACACACACACACACACACACACACACACACACACACAATTTAATAAAGGGACCTGGAATAACTGCAAACCCAGATCGGTAAAAGTGGACTCACCCAATGCCAACTTTCGCGAGGTAATTTCCCGATGTAAATCTTATACGTCATCCAGTGAAATAATGCCAGTGTAGCCGATCATTAAATAAATAAAAAAAATAAAAAACAAAGCAAAGAAAATACGGTACTTTACATGCTGAACTGATGTACTGACACTTCTCGCATCCACAGCAATAGCCCGGAAGTGATTTAGTACAAGAAGGGAAGTGCCACAAGAGGAGCAGAAATACATGGAGAAAACTGCCTATACCGTGTTGAGAGAGAGAGAGAGAGAGAGAGAGAGAGAGAGAGAGAGGTACTTCCATAATTAAACAGCAAGACAAATTAGACAGAACGACAAATTCCGAGAAAGAACAAACAGAAACTACAGCCAGACAAACAGACAGACGGACGGAAGGCGGGGTGGGTAGGCTGACAGCTGGGGAAAATATTTACTTAGCTCTCGTCGGTGAAAGTTAATATTCGGAGAGAGAGAGAGAGAGAGAGAGAGAGAGAGAGAGAGAGAGAGAGAGAGAGAGAGAGAGAGAGAGAGAGAGAGAGAGAGACGCTACCTACAATTATGATCTTTTTGCTTAATTAATCTCTTAAAAATTCTACTTCACAGTCCAGTTCATCTACCTACTTACTTCATTACCTACTAACTTACCTATATACCTACCTACCGACCATATCTACTTTTCTATCTTCGTTTTCCTCTGCCCCCTCTCCTTACGTACTCGCATGCCTAAGTATTAAACTAACTCCCTTTTCTACATCTCTCTCTCTCTCTCTCTCTCTCTCTCTCTCTCTCTCTCTCTCTCTCTCTCTCAGCGAGGGTAAGTCAATGACACCTCTTACGCCGATTGTAAGTTCTCTACACAAATACGGGAAGGGAGGGAGTGAGGGGAGGAAGGCAGAGAGTGGAGGGGTAAGTAGAGAACGGATGGATGGAGGGAGGGAGAGATGGGAGGGGGAGGGAGAGAGGGGAGGGATGGAGGGAGAGAGGGGAGGGATGGAGGGAGAGAAGCGATGGATGGAGAGGGTGAGTGAGGGGAGGAAGGGAGAGAGGGGAGGGGGAGGGAGAGAAGGGATGGATGGAAGGGGGGAGGGGGGAGGGAGGGGGGAAAAGAGGGAAGAGAAGGATGAAGATGAGGGACGAAAGGGGGGAGAGAGAGAGAGAGAGAGAGAGAGAGGGGGGGGGAGCAAAGAAAACAGACGGAGAGGGAAGGGAAAATTAAGGAAGCAAAAGAAGAGAAGGAGGGAAGAAAAGGATGGAAGGGGGGGATATGAAGAAAACAGAGAATGGAAATAAATAAAGGGATGGAAGAGCGTGAGAACGATGGAATGGGTGAAGACAGAACGGATGGGTTGTGTCAGGAAGGAAGGGTAGTGTAAGTGAAAAAAAAATAAGTAGCAGAGATGAATTACAAATAGGCTGAGAAAGTAAAGAAGATGTAATAATTAAGAGAGAGAGAGAGAGAGAGAGAGAAATATGAACGGAAGATAATGAAACGAGACAACAAATTCAATGAATGACAAAATCAAAGCAAACACGGCATGAGGGAAAGAAAGGAGGTAAGGAAAAGGCATGAAGAGGAAAGACAAGGAAACAAAAGCAAAAAATAAAATAATAATAATAATGGCAAGCACAAAATGAAAAGAAGAATGAAAAGGAGAGTGAATTTAGCTACCCGCAGTTACAATTCGTCTTAACAACCACCTAAACCAACCACCATTTCCACATCCTACTACCATTACATCCACCTACCTCCATATCTAGCCCTACCATTTTCACCAGCACCATTTCACCAACCATCACTTCTCCCAAAATTCAACAACTACCCCACAAATCCATTAACCAACGACCGACATCTTTACCAACCTCCATTCTATCACCATTCTTCACTACTACTACTATTGCTACTACTACCACCTGACGTGTCTACCACCCAACTAGCCTCCACCAGCAATCAATGTTACCACCAAGAGCAACCCTACTTACATCCCCGAATGACATCACCACTCCCGCAGCCCACCACAACCAACCAACAATACCATTACCGTCACTTATAAAAACCACTAAAACCACTACCATTTCACCATTAACCACAACTAACATTCCGATCATTCCTTCCCAAAGCCTACCGTAGTCACCAATCCCCTAAATACCATCACCACGATCACCATAATTCCCAACAGTCACCACTAGTCAACATTCCCAACAACACTGTCACCATCATCATCATTTTGCATCATCACCACCCCTACAACCACCACTCCTATCAGTCGTCGTTGCCAACATTCCATGACCTCTGACAACAAAATTCCAATATCTCTGCCTCCACCACAACACTCATCAGTCATCACAACAAGCCTAGCGAATATTCCCACCATCACTACCTCCACCAACCACCAAAACTTCCACCTTCACTCTGCCCATCAATCATACCAAATAACAAACACCACCCCTACCACCCCCACCTACCACCACCACCACCATTCCTACCCCTAGCACTCCAACCATTACCATCAGTCATCACAAATAACCAACACTCCTACCATTCCTACTACTACTAGCACCACCACCTGGCACCTTACCTACCTATCTACCTACCACACCTCCACCCCAACCTCAGCAGTCAACCATAGCCCCCACCTCATATCCCCTCCCCTTCCCTCCCTCTTATCACGTCACCAATCCCCTCCACTTCCCCCGTTTCCCCCCATTCCCCTACCCGTGCACCCCCCGCCCTCAACTGCAGCCGCACCGAGTCAACCATCATTACCTCCAGGCGGGATATTCGGCACGTCACACTGATGAGTTTTGGAGCGGCGGATGAAAAATGGCTCATAATCGCTTTGAAGTGCAGTTGGGGAGGCGGCCAGCATGAGGCAGAGGGGGGAGGAGGAGGGTGGAAGAGGAACTGGGCAATGTGGAGTGGTGGGGGAGATTGGGGTGGTGTGGTGGGATGGATAGAAAAAAGTTGGGGGTAAGAGAGGTGCGGCAGGTGTGATGAGGGAGGCTGAAAAAGGTTGAGGGCAGAGGACAAAGGTATGGAGTGGAGTGGTGAGGGAGACAGCGGGGCTATGAAGTGCTGAGAGGGGAAATGAGGGAGTTTTAAGTGATGATGATGAGTAAAAAAAAATAAGCAGACAGGGTGGACAGGTGAGGGAGTAAGAGATTGGAATGGTGAGGGAAGGTGGATGAGGTGGAAGGGTAAGTGGGTGAGGGCTGGGATGGGGTCAGTTTGAGGGTACAGAGTGTGATCAGGGTAGTAAAAGAGGGTGTTAGAAGAAACAAGAGTGGTGGAGTGGGAAAGCGTATAAGGGGTGGGATAGGAACTGTGTGGGAGGGTGGTAGGATGAGAGGGGAGGAAAGGACAAGTGAGTGGAAGCAGGAATGTAGCGTGGAGGGAGAAGGGTTAAGCGGAAGTCTGAAAAAATTACGGATTTATGCGGGGTGTGGAAGGGAAGAGAGAACGGATGCTGTGTTTGGCAGGATGTAAGACTGAAGGTAGGGACGCATGGACTGGGGGAGGGACGGTAAAAAGAGTGAGGGCGGGGGATGATCTGGTGTTTACAAATTTGGTTGGAACATGTAATCAATACTTACAGAGCGGTGCAAGTAAGTGCCATATAACCGATACCTAATGTACGATGTGTAATTTCAAGACTCCCAGAAATAAG
>NC_137047.1:26005819-26015819 GCF_032717465.1 Coenobita brevimanus | reverse complement strand
AACTGCTTGGATGGCAGCAGATGGGCAGAGAAGGGAAGAAGGATGCGGTGATGACGAAGTGAATTGAAGGAAAGGAAAGTGGATAGGAGAGGAAAGCAAAAGGACGGGAGGAAGGGAGGGAAGAGCTGTACGGCCTGGAAAGAATGGTAGGGGAAGAAAAACATCGGAAATTTTAAAAAGAATTATGGAAGGACACATAAACAAGGAAGTACGTGAATAAGAAATTGGAAGAATATTACAAAGCATGAGGCAGGAAAGCAAGACAAACGACAAAGAAAATAATGAAAACGTGCACCAAGAGTATATGAATTGGGAATGAGGGGAATCAAAGAGACTAATGAGGTACGAAGGCAAAACAACAAATAAGAAATGAGGGGTATAGCGAAAAAGCAAGTCCATCCCGGCGATGTAAAGGGAGAGTAAAGAGCAAGCGTAGGAAGGGAGTGAAGTGGGGAGAGTAGAGGGCTTCAATAAATAAAGAAGGGGAGGGATAAAATGAAATGAATAAGTGACGGGGCATGAGCAAGGGGTGGCAAAATATGGTGTAATAATGTTTGTTTCAAAATCCAACACCGGTAAATGAATAAATATGAGAGAGAGAGAGAGAGAGAGAGAGAGAGAGAGAGAGAGAGAGAGAGAGAGAGAGAGAGAGAGAGAGAGAGAGAGAGAGAGAGAATGACAGTTACTAAAAGAGAAGTTTTTGTGTGTCCAGCTACAGGCACAGACATGACTATCCAATCCCTCAGGTCAAGCAGCTCTCCTACGTTATACATCCTTTCACATGTCACCACTTGGAGAGTAATGCCCACCGTCCAATATAAGTGAGGCTAGACCTGTAGGATTCATCATGCCAATAAGGGTGTATTTATTGCATGGCTGTTGGTACTGTGAACGAATATTAAAGTCTTAACCACATTTAAATCATTGCACTGATCCCGGCTCCTGTCTTGGATCGAACTCGCACCTTTTCAGACAGAAACCACTATATCACCCCGACAGAAGACAGATCAGGTGGATAAAGCTGAACGTTTTACCTATGTCTCTATCTACCTAGAGTAGGATGTCTTAATCCCGGAATGGGTGGCTACAAAAAAATCGCCTCCATGTTACGGTACATTTTCTCTGCCAGCAGGTTGCCCCTCCCCCTTTCAACTCACACACCCCTCCACACCATCCCTCCAGTTCAACTTCGGTCTCCCACTCTCCTCCTCTTCTCCACCTCGTTTACACATACTCTCCCACTCAATCTCTTAATTCTCAATTCAATCCAAATGGTCAAACTATCTCAAATACTTCTAACAACCAACTCATTCACACCAACAGCTCAACGCTCTTTAACTTCCTCATTTGTCCATGTCCATCCTTCCCTATTCAAATGTTTCTCTCAGAACAGATTTTCACTCCTCTTGTTCTTGACTGTGTCCTTCCTAATGAGTACACGCTTCACTTCCATACGTTAATGTGGGTACTAAAATACTGTCGCGAAACGAATTCTTTACTTTCATAAACTGAAACTGATGCGACAGTAGTAATGAAAGAGACTCAAGATGAGGATGACAAAAAAAAAAAATGTAGAAGAAAAGAAAAAGAATAAGGACAAGAAGATGCTGATAAAGAAGGATGTTTTAGTACAATTTGCTGAAAGGTGTCGAGAAGAGACGCTTATGAAATGTCCCACAGAAAGTAAACGATAAAAATTAAATGACGTGCAAAATACAGGGTGGATCGTAAATTAAACTCTCGTATCCTGTGTGCAGCGGGGACGGCTGAGTCTGCTGGAGTGAGGTGAGGAGTGCATTTTTTCTTTCTTTTGCAGCTAAGTGAAATCAAATGTGCAACCGATGGACACAGGTATAAACGAAGACAGCATAAGGCAAGAAAAAGAGGTATGGGAAGTACAGATAGGCTATACTGCGTCCTTTTGCAGCATAATTCCAGTACATATGTGGAAGAATAACACAACAGGATGGCTCTACATCCTTTCCATAACACTTCTTCGTGACCAATATCTCAGTCTGCTAATTTCTTGTTATAACTCAGCATTCAAGATGAAGATATGCCAAATTTACTCCTAGTTAAAGTGAACAGAGTATAGTAACGCGAACTAAATTGTCCCTGCAACACACGAAACTGAGATTTGTAATATATATATATATATGGACCATCTTGTACAGTAAAGGCATGTATTCGTGTATAAGGCTGCAGATACGAAAAAGCTCCAAAGTGGAAAATGGATTTGAACAGAAAATATAACAGACAAATAAGGAGAGAATGGAAGGGAAAATGAAGGATGAAAGGAAAGGGCACTGAGGAGATAATGACTAAAAAAGGAAAAGACAATATTTATGGGCGGCCATCTTGAAAGAAATAGGCAGAAAAGAAAGAGAAATTTTAAAAGAACAAGGTGCAGAAGAAGAATAAAAAAAGGTCAAAAGGAAGGCATTCTGCAAGAAGGGGAAAGGTATGAGGCACTATTAAATGTATAGGAAAGAGACACAGAAAAGATAAAGGACATCTATGATAACCGCACCCACTCTTGCAATACTGTAAGGTGAAAGAAAATTCTTTACGGGTAGGAGAAATCTCCGGGATTCCACCCTCGTTAAAACATTGTTCCGGTGGAGGTCTACCACCGTGAAAATTTTGGCGATTCTATGTAAAAACTGTGGCGTTGCTTCCCCATGGGCCGCCCCTCCTGTGGGGAAGAAAGGCTCAAGGGTCCCATGCTCCCTTAAATCTGGCCCGAGTGAAGGTTTACCACTGAAAAATTTTGTGTTCTTAGTTTACGCAAAAAAAATAAATAAATAAACTATGGTCGTGTATAACGATTTCAACTGAAACCCCAGAGGCTGCCTTTCCCGTGGGGGGGTGGGGCGGCCTTCGTGGTTTCCATCCTACCTTAAACCTGGTCCGACTGAAGGTCTACCACCGTGCAAAATTTCGTATTCCTTGGTTAAAAAAAAAAAAAAACTATGTCCATTCATAACGGCTTTGGCTGAGACCCCCGGGGGCCAGACCCTCCGGAGTTTTACTCTGCGTAAAGCCTGTCCAGAGTGAAGGTCTACCCTCGTGCAAAATTTCGCGTTCCAAACACAACTTCATACTGCCCGTACCCCAACCTACAAAAAGGTACAATAACTCGGTGAGGGAATGGGTGAGACAGTTAGGGGCAAGCACTGTATTTGGCCGAGCCCGTGGGTTCAGCAAAAATTGAAGACAAAGCAGAATTTCAAAGAAGGGAAAAAACAGAAGAGGCATCTGAAATAAGCATCGAAAAGAACAAAGCTTTATCAAAGATAAAAGTGAAAAAATTAAGCTCATCCGAAATGAAAAAGACTAAAAGACAGGAGAATTTTAAAAACAGGGGTCCCAATATGCACTGGACTAACGCAAGCTAATTAAAAAAAAGTTCTGGGAGGGGAAGCCTGTTACACTGAACAAGGGGATTTTAAAAGCCTACAATATTCATGGGGATGGAGGGGGCTTATATGCGGGTGGTGGGTGGGAGGGAGTGGGGCTGGAGGAGATGGGGGGAGCGTGCTGGCGATAGGGTGGGGTTGGGGTGACTGGGGTGTGGTTCGAAGAATGGGAGAAATACGGGTGGGGGAGAACTTGAGAGACAGGGATGGGCGTGGGAGAGAGATGGGTGAGGGTATGAGGGAGGGTGGGAATAGGGAGAGTGAAAGAGGCAGGCGGGGGAGGAGGAGTGATGTGAGAAGGGGTAAGGAAGATCTTGGGGGGGGGGGGGGTAGCTGGGCAGATGGGTGCGGGATGGAATAAGTATGTACGAGGCAGGGGTTGGGGGAGGAAAATGGGGTGGAGGAGGGCAATGAGGGAAAGCTGGTACGGTATTTGGG
This sequence comes from Coenobita brevimanus, assembly GCF_032717465.1. Taxonomy (NCBI): domain Eukaryota; kingdom Metazoa; phylum Arthropoda; class Malacostraca; order Decapoda; family Coenobitidae; genus Coenobita; species Coenobita brevimanus. The sequence continues at coordinate 26,011,962 of NC_137047.1, read as the reverse complement.
AATATGCTTGTGTGGGAAAGTCGGTGTGCGGGTGGGAAAGAGTGGGGGAGACAGAGTGGGTGATGTGAGGTGGAGGTGGGGAGGAGTGAATGAGGGTGGGGAGAGGGTGGAAAATAACAGTGGGAGTCAGTAAGGGAGATCCAGGTAGGGATGAGGAATATTGGAAAGAGGGGTTGAGGTGAGTGGGGAAGATAGGGGAGTGAGTGGGGAAGACAGGAGAGAGGAAGGGCAAGATAAGGGAGTGCTGAGGGAGTGGAGAGACTGCGGCTGAAGGTAGGGGGTGGAAGGGAGAAGGGGACAGAAGGGAGATGAGGCAATAGAGAAGTGGAGGAAAGAAACTGGAAAATTAGATATAGTAAAATAAATGTAACTCGAGTGGCGTAGATATCACTTCGGCAACAGTACATCAATAGGGTACACGTTACGAAGGAGAGGCAGAGTAGTGAAAGAGAGGGAGGTGAAGGGTAGAGACGAAGGAAAGGTGGGGAGGAAGGAGGGTAGAAAGAAGGGAAGGAATAAAGGGAAAGTAACAAGACTGGAGTGAGAGAGAGAGAGAGAGAGAGAGAGAGAGAGAGAGAGAGAGAGAGAGAATGGGAACCCTTCAGGCTGCCAGTCAAACGAGGCACTCCCCCCGCCAGGCGTATCACTGACACACACACACACACACACACACACACACACACACACACACACACACACACACACACACACACACACACACACACGATTTAACTTTTTATTTGCTACTTTACGAATTCCTTTGTTTATCTTACTAATTCTACCCACTTACCATAAAGTTTCGTACACATATTCCTCCACTTTGTATCACTATTCCTCTCATTTCCTTTCATTCGGCTATGTTACTGCATATCTCTCTCTCTCTCTCTCTCTCTCTCTCTCTCTCTCTCTCTCTCTCTCTCTCTCTCTCTCTCTCTCAGTAAAGAAAATACGGGCAAGGTAAATAAAGAAAACGAACGCAGCTGGAGGGAAGACCTTGACCTCTTATGAAAATACGAGAGAGAGAGAGAGAGAGAGAGAGAGAGAGAGAGAGAGAGAGAGAGAGAGAGAGAGAGAGAGAGGAAAAGCACTAAAGGAACGAAAGGAGGACAGATGCAGGAAAAGACACAGAAAGAAAAAAAGAAGGAAAAGTCTGAAGGAAAAAGAATTACACAAGGAAGGAGGAAGGATGGAAGAAGTCAAAGGATGAAGACGCATGGAAAGCAGATGAAATGGGACGGAAGATGGTGAGGGGAGAGAAAGGAGGGAGGAGGTAGAGGAAGAAGGAAGAGGAAATCAATGTAGACGGCAAGACGAGGAAGTAAGTCAGTAAGTAGGTACGTAGGTAGGTCAGTAAGTAAGGAAGAGAGGAAGGAAGGAAGGAAGGAAGGAAGGAAGGAAGGAAGATAAAGAAAGAAAAAAGAAAGGAAGAAAGAAAGAATGACAGCTAGGGACAGACAGAGAAAGAAAGAAAGCTGGAAGGAAGAAAGGAAGGAAGGGATTTAAGGAGGAAATACAAGAGAGACGATAGGAAAGCAAGGAAGGACATGCAAGAAGGAGGGAAGAAGGAAGAATATGGCAAGGAAAGAAAAAGAGGAAAAGAAAGAATACATTGTAGGAGAAGGACGGAGAGACGGAAGGAGAGAAGGAGAGAGAAAATGGAGGGATGAGTTAGGAGATGTGGTAGGAGAACTAAACGATGAAAGGACGAGAGGAAGGAGGAGGGACGGAGGAAACTGTAGGGTCGGAGGAAGAAAGGAGACAAAGAGGAGAGACGAAGGAGGCAGGGAGGGAGGGGGGGGAAAAGAGCAGACTGATAAGGAGGGAAGAAGGAAGAAATAATGGTACAAAGAAGGCGGGAGGAGAGAGGACAGAGAGGAGGACGAAATGAAGGAGGGTACAGAAAGGAGGGAGGGAAGAAGAAGGATATAGAGACGAGAGATGAGGGAGGATACAGAAATGAGGAAGGGAGAAAAGAGGGCATAGGAAAGAGGAAAGCGGATGTAAAAACGGAGAAAAAGAGTACAAAGGAGTGCAACGGTAAACAAACAGTAACAGTCCTATTGGTCCTTTCGAGGCTGTTTGTTACATAAAACTAACGTAACAATTCAATGACAAAAACAAGGATGGGAAAGTAAGAATAAGAAGAAAGGTAAAAACGAGATGAGTGGGAGGTATGGGGATATACAGAAGAGGAATGGAGGAACACAGAAGGAGAAGGAAGGAAGGAAGGAAAGGAGAGGACTGGAGGTAAGATGGGAGGGAGGGAGGAGGAAAGAATTTGTCTCCGCCCGAGTGAGGTAACCGGGGAGGGACTCACGAAGCGGCCAGGCAGAAGGAGAGAGAGAGGAGATGGCCGGGAAAATAAGAGGAAAGGAGAGAAGCGGAGGAGAGGAGTGAGAAGAGACACAAAAGAGAAAGACAGATATATGAAGACAGACATATACACAGGCAGAGGCAGACACAAACAACCACACAGATTCAGAAACAGACTGACTATATATATATATATATATATATATATATATATATATATATATATACTGTCAGTCTGTAATATATAATATAAACAATATGAGTATTCTACAATTTACCTTCTCTTAGATGTGGTCGCAGCGACAGCCTGCAGTTCACTGACCTGGAACACAAAAACACTAATTAATTTAGAGTCAACACAAACTCACTCTCGCAGACCTCTCTCACATTTTAACTCCCTCTCTTGGCAGTAGTCTCGTTGGACTGGGAGGTTTCGTAACATTTTTACCTCAACGATTTCTTTTCCACATTACAGCTTCTTATGCTCCTGTGTTGTTGATGCAAATTACGTCAATACTGGAAGGCTGTCAACATTAAGGACAAAATTCATGTGCACTACACGAGGTGTGGAAGAGAAGCTACGCGCTCTCCCATGCCATGTGAATACGGCCATGTATACATATCCATTTGCCCATCTATAATCATCATCATCATCATCATCATCCAATCCTACATTGCCCCATGAGGTGCGTAAGAGCCCGGGGCTAGGCAAGTCGGTCCTGACATTTGAGACGAGAGTGACCAGCCTCACTCATCCCTGAGTGGCATTACGTGAGCAATAAACCCCAACCACCCCTTGGATAAAAATCTTCACCGGCTCAATCCGATTGGAGCGCCGTAATTACTCACTAAACCACCAGGTGCCAAAATCTGTTTATATGGTTACCACCCAGCGTAGTAAATGGTTTCCTGGTGTACAGGAAACCATTTGGCTTGTCACTCAGTGCAGGGTCACCAACAGGCAGAAAGAAGAGGAAAGAATGAAGGAAAGAAAGATAGATGAGGGAGTGTAAAGTCACTCGTAGGGAGACGGACGAGGAAAGACTGAAGGAAAGAAAGACTGAAGGAAAGAAAGACAGAAGAGGATGGAAGGAATAATAATAATAATAATAATAGGTAATGCGCTACTGAGGCACGATGGTTATGAAAATGGGCAAATTTCTAGAAACAGATGGATCTATTACGCTGACACCCCACACTACATAACATCATGTATTGTGCTATATCAGGTATTTTTAGAGCTGTGACAAAAATCAACAATAATATTTGTACTACCATCAAAGGGTAGTCCATCGCAACGTTCTGTTTCGAAATGCTAGTTGCTTCAGGAGGCGCATTACATTTTTGAGTGCTGTGTGTGTGTGTGTGTGTGTGTGTGTGTGTGTGTGTGTGTGTGTGTGTGTGTGTGTGTGTGTGTGTGTGTGTGTGTGTGTGGCTACATTACTACTGTATCGATGACTTTTTAATTGGTACATTCTTTTTATTGTCACGCGAACTCATGCGCCTCTGGAAATACTTATGTTAATGAAGTGGTTTATAACACGAGATCGTTCGGGGAAGTGGGAAAGAAGCGATATACTTGGACTATGTTGTGTATAAATCGACTCTGCTTAAGAAGGAAGGAAAACAGCAAGGAGAAAATAGGTGACGAAACTGGGGAAGGCGGCTCGAACAGTGCGAGGGGGAAAAAAAAGAGGAAATGGTTACACAAATGGTGATATAAAGACGATGAAGAGGAGGATTAAAAGGAGGAAGGAGGGGAAGGATGAAGCGGAGGAAGGAGGCTTAAAAATACAGTAATAATAATAATAATAATAATAATAATAATATATTCTAGAAAAGGAGAAAGAAGAAAGAAGGGTGGGGCAGAGAAAATAATGCAATGTTTGATATAATTCATGTCTGATATACAAGACCGGCTTGAGGAGGGAGAAGATATTTCTCTGAGCTCTTTCTTTGTCAGTCACACAAAGAGAAGGTTTCAAGACAGCCCAAGTCTTGCGTCTTTACACCCACACTCAAGCAAAATGCACGCAAAAGAATGGGCAAGAACTGGAAAGGCATGGCACAGGAAAGGACAGAGCACAGAACGAAGAACCACCATAAACAGAAATGACTGACGCTAAAATGTGAAATGGGTGCTGTTAAAAGGAATAGGAAATGGCATGGGAAATGGGAAGCTGCAGACGACATAGTAAGAAATGAAAAACCAGAAAAAAAGGAATGGAAAGGACAGATAAAGAGAGAAAGGAGGGATGTTAAAGAGGGGTGAAAATGGGATGGGAAATAGGAATTCGTAGAAGATGCATAAAGAAGAAATGGGTAGAAACAGGAACAAATGTCGCCAACTGAAAGCACAATAAAGAAGAGGCCTACTGACTTCCATCAAGCTTATCTACTTAGGTAACACTAATTATGCTTAAGATGTAACCTGTGTGTGTGTGAAAATGAGAGAGTGAAAAATGGTCTCACACGCCAATCTCTCCCACCAGTCATGCCATTTTGAGAAAGGAAAAAAAAAAACACCATGAATTTTGGAAAGAACAAACATGAAAATCTTTATTTGAATGACAGGCGAGGAGGAACTAAGAGCGACTCTGTCTCTAATCCATAATTAAAAAAAAAAAAAAAAAAAAAAAAAAGGCAGAGGGATACAAAGGAACAATAGAAGGAAAACGAATACGGGGAAGAGAATATTGAGAGAGAGAGAGAGAGAGAGAGAGAGAGAGAGAGAGAGAGAGAGAGAGAGAGAGACGGGAGGGGGGTGCGAACAATAAGGAAGAAATGGTGATAATGACGTGAGCGGAGGACAGAAGTGCACAAAGCGAAACTGGAAAAAAAAAAAAAAATAATAATAATATCAACAGTCAAGGCAATGCAAGTGGAAGAAATACATTAACTATTACCGTACTTCCTCAGTGTCACTCTCGTATTCAGGGCTAAAAATATTAAAAAGAACGATGCCCATACCCTGCATGACCTAATCTGCCCTGAAGTTGCCATCTCTCCACTTTGCGCCGTAGCGAGATATTAATACATTATGGCACTAGTCACGAAGAAGTTCTCTGGGATGGATATGGAGCCGTAGTGTTGTTTTATCACTGTGCAACAGGAAAAAGACTAGGACGAAAAATCTCCACAAGTTAAGAGGGACGAACTGTAGCTCTCCAAATATCTCGAAATCTCCCAGCGTGTTTGAATTCGAACTTGGTGTCGACAATCACACACGAGCAAGTGTATAAGTTTGTACGGAAGTCGACAGTTGCGTTACGCGTCAAGGACAAGTTTGAAATTGCTTTGTTTGTTGAGGGCGACGCTTCACCAGCAAGGCAAAGCAATACAACACTGACCATGCACAACACCTTCCAAATATATCCCTTCAAATGTCATCACACGCTTTGCAGTCCAACTACTGGTCAGAGGAAGAAACAGACACACGCGCACGCACACACGCACGTATGCATAAACACACACACACACACACACACACACACACACACACACACACACACACACACACAAATAAAATATAGACCCAATAAACGCACAGCATGCAGTTCAATCTCTTGTCAAGGTTGCGACCTTGCCTGGAACATGAGGACCACTCAACACAAAAGGGATCCGGACAAGAACGGACACTTTCATGCCTTCGACTTTGTGAAAATATGCTAAAAGTATTGGGGCATCCTCAACCCCAATCCCTAGAGAATAATTTTTATTGCATTCTCGCTGCTGCCTGGCTGTTTTATTAAGCTTAGGAGAGCAGTCAATAACACTACGAATGTAGGGATAAACACAAGCTTTATCTAAACCTTTCAGTTCGAAAAGTC
>NC_137047.1:25815819-26003319 GCF_032717465.1 Coenobita brevimanus | reverse complement strand
GGAGGGTGGAGGAAAGATGATGGTATGCCGGATGGAAAAAGATGAAGGTAAAATGAAGTTAAGGAGACACGTTGCAGGAATGACATCAAGGGTGGATGCATACATAACAGAAGAAAGATAAAGTAAAAGTGTAAAGCTATCACGTTAAATGGAGGAAAGATGATGGAGAAATGACGATGGGGAGACACGTTTCAGTAACCATTAAGGGAAGACAGAGATAAGATGAAGGAAAGATGAGGGAAATGGGTGGAGGTAAGAAAGATACATGATGGAGGAAAAATGAAGATGAAAGAAAGATGAAGAGATAAAGTGGAGGAATGATGAAGATGGAAGAGATGAAGATAGAGGAAAAATGAAGATGGGAGAAAGACGAATATGGAGGAAAAATGAAGGAGGAAAGATGAAGATGGAAGAAAGATGGAGGAAATATGGAGGCAAGGGGAGAGATTACAGGAAAGAGAAACTGAAACATATCATGGCTGAAAGATGAGAACGATATGTCGGGGAATGACAGAAGTACGACGGATGAAGAATGGTGGAAAGACGTGGTGATGTGGTTAGATGTAGACAAGATGAAGGAAAGACGGAGGCACGAGGTTAGGTGAAGGAAAGATGGGAGAAAAATACAGGAAAACAAGATGAAGGAAAGACGGAGGCACGAGGTTAGGTGAAGGAAAGATGGGAGAAAAATACAGGAAAAACAGAGGCACGAGGTTAAGAGAAGGAAAGATGTAGTAAAGATATCGAGGTATGAGGTCAGATAGAGGCAGGACGAAGGAAAGAAAAACACAGAATGAGAGATAGGTGAGAGGTGGAGTAAAGGGGAGGAAAATACAGAAGAAAGACGGAAAGATGGAGGGAATAAAGAGTGAAAAATGAAAGATGGAAATGTTAAAAATGAAGACAATGAAGGGAGGAAATGAATAAACGACGGGAGGTGAATATAAGGAGATGATGATGATGACACAAAAAAGGAAGGACGATGAAAAGCTAAACAATCGAAAATGAAAGGAAAATGAAAGGAAAGGAATGAAATGTCAACAAATGAGGGAACAGAAAGAAAAATAAACAAAAGATATAGAAAAAATGAGAACAATGAAGGGAAAAGCGAAGAAAAGACAGGGAAAATGATGGAAAATGAAAAAATACTGAAGGAAATGAGGATGAAGGGTGTAGAAAATGAAGAGACTGGTTAATAATGAAGGAAAGGAGGAGGAAATAGAAACATGGGCAAGAAAAGTGAAACAATCCAATTAAATCTGAAGGAAAAATGAACAGAAACAGAAAAATGAAAGACAGGAATCACGAAATAGCTTCTCCAGAAAGTGAGGGAAAGATGCACCTGCTTGGCACAACACCTCCCGGCAGTTCTCATTGTGATTTCTGCTGTGATATTTTTTCCTTTTTTTTAACCTCTCTCTCTCTCTCTGTCTTCTTCCATCATCAGTCTGTAACTCTCTCTCTTCTCCTCTCCTACTCTCTTCTTATCTTTCCCTAATATTTTATTTAAAGTCTTTCTTTCACTCCTTTTTTCTTATTTAGTTTCTCTGTGTATTCCATCTTCGTTCTCTCTCATCTAATTTCCTCTGCTGTATGTTTAACATCTTCCTCCCTCATTTTTTCCGTCTCAAGCTAATATCCTATCTTCTTTACTATTTTCCTTTCTATAAAATCACTTCTTTTCTCTCTTCAGTCTCTTCTTCATATGTTGTTCTCTTTATCTTATTTTTCTGTTCTTCCATTTCCATTCATCTCATCTCAGATTTTTTCCTCTCCTCTGGCTATCACCGCTTCCTATCCTCGCATCATCACTTCTCCTTTCCTTTCCCCTTTCCCCGTCTCATCATCTCTTCCTCTCCATTCCTCTTTTATCCTCTCCTCTCCTCTTGTCTCTTCGTACCTAACATTTTCTAATCTTTCCACTCCTCTTCTCCTCATCCTTCTATTCCTCTACCCTCTTCACTTAACCTCTTTTCTTTCTTTTCCTCTCCTCTCTTCTCTGTCAGTCATTTCCCTTCTTCTCTAAGCATCATTCATTATTCCTCTTTCTTTTTCTCTCTCTTCTTCCTTTCCCATCTAACAATCCATTCTTCGCGTCTCCTCTCCTGTGCTCACCTCTCCAGTCTTATCTTTTCTCAATGTCCTCTCTCTCTCTTCTCCTTCTATCACCTCTTCCCCATTCCATCCATTTCTAATCCTCTCTTCCTTTCACTTTCCCTACACTCCTCTCCTCCCCTTCCCTCTTTACACCACCTCTTCCCCTACTCACATCTCTTTCTTTCCTCCTCATCCAGTCACTCATTCTCCTCACCTCACCTCACTTCTCCTCTTCACCTCTCCTCCAGTCTCCCCTTCCCCCCTCCACTCTCCTCTCCTCTCCTCCCCTCCCCTCACTTTTCCCCTCCTCTGATCTCCCCTCCCTCTCCTCTCCCCTCATCTCCTTTTCTCTTCTCTCCTTTCCTTTCCTGTGTGGTATCAGAGGCGGATCTGATACACGAGGTTGAGGTGCATTAAAGATGGACCCGCCGTCTGTCAGGGAGGAGGAGGAGGAGGAGGAGAAGAAGGAGGAGGAGGAGGAGGAGAAGGAGAAGGAGGAGGAGAAGGAGGAGAAGAAGAAGAAGAAGGAGGAGGAGGAGAAGAAGGAGGAGGAGGAGGAGGAGGAGGAGGAGAAGGAGAAGGAGGAGGAGAAGGAGGAGGAGAAGAAGGAGGAGGAGGAGGAGGAAGTATGAGAAATAAAAAGAAGGAAAACGAAAGTATATATAATAAATTGAGCCCAAGGAAAAAAATAATAATTATAGCAAGAGATGTGACCGAAACAAATGAAAAAAAAAACATGTGAAGTAAAATGGGACGAACGAAAATTATTGGGAAAAGACATACCACAGATAAATAAAAATACCAATAAAGAGAAATAAAGGTATAGGATAAAAAATAAAAGCTTTAATATTATGAAGAAGAGAGAGGACGTAAAGATGACGAATATTAATAAAAGAAATACCTTCACTTCCTCCTTCCTCTGCTTCTTCCAGTAAATCAGTGCCCCCCCCCTGTCTCTCTCTCTCTCTCTCTCTCTCACACACACACACACACCGCTCGCTGGTGCAGTGGTAACGTTCTCGCTTGCCATCTGGTAGACGGGAGTTCGCGCCTCGCTCAGGTTGCGAAAAGTTTCACTGACGAAGTGGGTGTTTACTGTCCCCCTTGAGCAAGGGGACGGGTGTGTGGGTGTGTGAAGGTCACAGCCTTGCCCTTAGATCGGACTATATGAGCTCTCAGCTCCCTTCCGGGAGGGTAAAATGCTGACGATCACGACCATCAAGTGATCCTGACCGACCCGGTGAATTACACACACACACACACACACACACACACACCGTTCTCTTCCTCATTTTCACTTAGTTCTATAGTTCTCTTCCTCCTTTTCTTTCAAAATCTCTCTCTCTCTCTCTCTCTCTCTCATCCTTCCTCCTTCCTTCCTTCCTACCTAGGTTCGCTCTCTCTCCCTTCTCTTCATTAGCGAGCCATTCTCCGCCCTTCCCCTTCTTCTCCTCCCTGCTTCATTATCCCCTGCTCCTTCTTCCTCCCTATCTTCGCTACTCCGCCCTTCTCCTTCCTTCATCCAATTATTCCACCTCTCCTTCTTCCGTCGCTCTCAATCTTCATCCGTCATTCCCTTCGCCTTTCATCATTTTCCTGCGTTTCTCTTCAGCTCGCCTAATTTTCCCCACAAGTCGTGTTGAAAGCGTATTCTTCCTCGTTTATTATTATTATTATTATTATTATTATTATTACGATTATTACCCCCTTATATTTATTGATATTTTCCTCGACACAAGTTCCCCCATAATCACTATTTTTCCCCCTCTCTCTCTCCCTCCGTCTGCTTCTCTGGGGAATACTCCTGTCATCGTTATTATCCCCCTCTCTCCCCCTCTCATTCGCTTTAATCTTACCTTTATTCATTACTTTATTTTTTCCGTTTCTTTCAATAATATTCACTCTCACCCTCCTCTTCGCATTTACCTTACTTTTCTTCATTAATCTGTATTTTCTTATTTCTCATGATTATTTTCCTCTCTTGTTCTTGCCCCCCTGTTCATTTTATCTATTTTTTTTTTACTATTTCTTATTCTTTTCTCATTGCTATCCTCTTCTCTTGCCCTCCATTTCGCTTTTATCTTACTTTTACTCGCTATTCTGTATTTTCTCTCATTTCTCATTTTTATTCCCCTCTGTTACACTTTTACTCTCACTGATCTTATCGTTGTTCATTACTTTGCATTTTCTTTTCCTTCTCATTATCGTTGCCCCCTCCTGCCCTCTTGGTAGCTTCTATATACCTTTATCTGTTTGTAATATTTTCTTCAATTTCTTCTGTAACTTATATCATTTCTTGATTGTCAGTAATCTTCATTTCTATGGCTGTTTTTAATATTTTAATTATTTCCTTTATATTCCTCTCTTCCTACGTTACTTCCCCTCTCCAATTCCTTTACTTTTTTCTATACCCATATCATTATTTCTATGCTCCTTTATCTATCTATATATCTATCTATATAGATAGATAGACAGATAGACAGACAGATAGACAGATAGATATTCATCTTCCTTTAAATCAGTTTACTTTTATCTTTTCTGTCCTAGCTCAGTCTCATCTGGCGGCCTCATTTCATCATTTACATCTTGCGCCTCCGTCTTCCTTCTATTTCTTTCTATTCGCCTTCCCTTAATTTACTTTCTTTAACTTCCCTTCCTCCTTCGTCTTCCCACTTGTACACGAACTATTATTATTATTACTCTCTCTCTCTCTCTCTCTCTCTCGTTTTGAGCCATTTCTAATTTTACTCTCCCCTTCCTCCTTATTTTCCTTCTGAAATACATTACTTAGAATTTTCTTTTTCATCTATACTTCTCAGCCATGTCTTATGCTTCCTTTCTTTATTTCCTTCTTTCCTTCCTATATCATCTCTCTCTCTCCCTTCCTCCATTCTGACTGGAATAAAAATCCTCATATCTTCTCATGCATCGCCCATTATCATCCATTTCTCATTCCCACTTCCTTCTTTATTATTCTTCCTCCTGCTTCTTTCTTCTCTACTTGAATGCAAAATATTATCTTGTCCTTAATCTCCCGTTCTCAATCGCTTCCCATTCCCATTTCTTTTTCTTATTTCCTTACATTGTCTCCCTCATCATTCCTTCCCTATTCAGACACGGGACATTTTATCTTCTCTTTTCATCTATATTTCCCAGTCACGACTTATTTCTTTCTCTTTCTCTTTCTCCTTTCTCCAATCATCATCCATCAATTCTTTCACCTCCAGTACTTGACCCTTGTACCCTGTGCATGTAATCTATTTTATTCTGATGATTATATTAAACTTGGACAAAATAAGGAGGAAGGCGAGTATGTATAATGACTGTATCTGATGCACGTAACTTCGACAGGTCTCTAGTAAATGAACTAAAAACTCGGACTGAAAGGGTTAAAAACAGACATCATCATCATTTCTTCTTCTTCATACTTCTCAACGTAATCACCAACAAATTTTATCTTCTCGTCTTTCCTCTTCTTCCTTTCTCATCCATTTTTCTCCTCCCTCCTCCTTCCATTACCGAATATCCTGTTATGTGTCTCTTCTCTCTCCTATCTTCCTCGTACTCTTTACTGCCTCCCATTTATAACCTTCTCTGCGTCTCTGTTTTATCATTCCATCACTTTACTTTTTTTTTTTTCAAACTTTGCTTTTAAACTGCTTAATCGACGCTATCACACAATTATTGTCGTCTACATAAAATCTACTGTATATTCTTTTTCTCGATGTCTGCACTTTTTCACACACTAGTATCTTTTTCACACACTAGTATCTATTTTCATCAGGACAATCTATTTTTTTTTTCCTTCCAAAAATGATTAAAGCTTCTTTCGTCGTCGTCTTCCAATTAATGCCTGGACTATTTCTGTCTTCTTCGTTCCGCCCTGCCCTATATTTCTCCAAACCTCCCTCTTTTTCTCTCTTTATTGTTCATGATCTTCCTCACATTTTTTCTAATTCTTTTCATTCTTTACTATATATTACTACTACTACTACAAGTACTACTACTACTACTCACTCTCTCCTCTCTCTCTCTCTCTTAACAAAGCCACAGTAATCTCATTCCATCAGTCATTCCAAAAAATCTCGACTACCATTCCAAAACCCATCCAATTTCGTCACGAGGCATATTTTTGGACCTATCTCTGGGAAGCCAAAATGGGATTACAATATGACCGAGAACAAGAGCTGCAGGTTAAGCCCTTAGCCTGTCCACTGGGCCTATATATAGCTTTTGTGATGCCAAGTAAACTCTGGCAATGGGGGACTGGCAGTAGGATGGAGTGGTAGATGATTTTTTTTATGAACCTGTACTCTATGTCTGATTTTATATTATACTGGCAATGGCGCGATCAAAGGGAATAAATGAATCAGACCAGCTTGACCTAAGAGGTGATCTGATACGAACGGGAAATAAATAGTAGTTATCTTACACTGTCAAAATATGTTTGGTTTTATATTATACTGGCAATGGCGCGATCCGAGGGAATAAATGAATCAGACCAACTTGACATAAGAGGAGACCTGATACGACCGGGAAATAAATGGTATATAGTTATCTTATATTGCCAAAAGAGCATGCGAAATGGCTGCCTCGATGACCTGCCAACCTGATCCCAGTTGTCTGGATCCTGTCCATGCATTAAGTGTGAATTTTCATACAGTACGGTGCACTAGCAACTTTATATGGAGGGAAGGGGGGCATATCGTAAGAGCTATGGAAGGGTACTGAAATTAAGTATATCTCAGTAAGAACCCCGTGATACACTGGGTTTACAGCTTACAGTATCAGGATTACAGTTTCTCCTCTAACTTAGTCTAAAATTGCCCGAGAGATTCGAGTTGTAACACCACAACACAAGAATTGGAACGTGGCGCTAGTTAAAAGGAAATGTTACGGTAATGATGTAAAGCCGAAGCACCGCGTTGTTTTCCGACAATGACCTACCACAAATAAGCTGCAAAAAGTACGAAATCTGGACTAAGTTAAGGTACACTAAATATACCAAGTCAGTACTGAGACCACTTGGCCAAACCCTCTCGTTACCTTTACTCAATCCTTTTCGTCTTCCAGTTTCACTCCCTTCTTACTGTTCTCCTCCTTCCTCTTATTTTCCCTTTTCTATCTGTCTCCTATATTTTCTTTTACAAGCTTTCAACTTTTCTTTTCATTCCTTGCCTCTTTCTCGTCCTTGCCTCTTCCTCGTCCAACCTTTACTTCGATCCTTACGTTTCCTTTCTCCCCCACTTAAGTCACAGTCTCCATTCTACCATTTATTCCCATCCTCTAAACCTTTTTCTTATCAATGTTTACGTTCTCCATTGCCACTATCCCTGTTTAAGTTTTCATCTCCTCTTTTATTGCTGATTTCCTTTACTCAGTCATTCATGTTACTCTTCGTTCAGACTTGAGTCATTTCCTACTGTCCTCCCTTTTAAACTCTCTCGGCAAGATGCAGTCCTTTTTACCGTGTTAGTTATGTTCAGACGGTTTTAATTAGCTCAGAAAAGACTGTCAGAACTGGTGGGAGTTAAATCCAGCCTTCAATATCCTTATCACAACAAGGCCACTCTCCTCACTAGAATAAAACCATCTGGGAGCAGCAAAACTAAATATAATAAGGAATCAGTACAAGAAAGTGGCTACGGAACTTACCATATTTCTTCCCACTTTACTCTCGCATTATTCACACTTTTTATTTTCCTAAATCTCTTACCCTTCTTCCTACCTCCATTACTCCTTTCCTTCCCCCATTAAGTTTCCTCTCCTTCTGCTCTATTATCTTTCTTTCTCCGGGGTCTTCTCTTACGATTTTTTTCTTTTTTTATCCATCTCTTCCTTCCTCCTTTCTTTCTTTCTTTCACCTTCCTTTTCGTTCCAATTTACATTTTTCTTCCTTCAAATTTTTCTTTTCTTATGCCTCCTTCCTATGTTATTTTTTCTTTCCTTCCTCCCTCATTATTCCCCGCTATGCAAACTCATTTTTATCCTCCATATTTATCTCCTCTTACGTTTTCTCTCCTATCTTCCTCATCTTCTTCCTCTTTTTCTTCCCAGTTTACTTTTTCTTATGCCACTATCCTGTTTTACCACCTCTTTCCTTCCTCCTCCTCCTCTTCTTCCCTCATTATTCCCCGTCCTAACGTAGCCTCAACCCTTTACTCTCCCTCTCAACAACAAAATAATGGATGAAGTTGGTCAGTCGTAAAGAAAGTCCGCCCCCCCCCCCCTTTCTCTCTCTCTCTCTCATTTTCCTTTCCTGTTTTCTCCTCGTCTTTCCCACAGTCTACTTCTCTCTCCTTTTCCCTTCCCCATATAATTTTCATTTCTTTCCTTCCACGCCCATTACTCTATTCCCTCCATTACTCTCTCCCCATGCATTCCTCCCTTTCCCTCTCCCTTCCTACGACCAGCTCCCTTACTTCCCCTCCACCTTTTACCTCTCCCAGTCCCTTCTCTCCTTCTCTACTCCCTTTAGCCTATCTCTCCTCTATCCCCTCTTCTTTCTAACCTATCTTTCCTCTATCCCCTCTCCTTTTTAACCTATCTTTCCACTATCTCCTCTTCCTTCTAACTTATCTTTCCTCTATCACCTCTCCTTTTTCACCTCCTCTCCCCGTCTCATCCTTCTCTCCTTCCCTTTCAACTATTCTACCTCTCTTCTCGCTCCCATTTCTATCCCTCATCTTCCTTACTTCCCTTAACCCCACTTTTTCTCCATCCCTCCCTGTCCCACCCTCTCCCTCTTCTCCCCCTGCCTCCCTTCCCCCCTTTAAACCTATCCCTCCCTATCCCAGCCTCTCCCTCTTCTCCCCCTGCCTCCCTTCCTCCCCTTAACAGTATTTTTCCTCTATCCATCCCTATCCCACCCTCTTCCTCTTCTCTCCCTGCCTCCCTCCCTATCCCACCCTCTCCCTCTTCTCCCCCTGCCTCCCTTCCTCCCCTTAACCCTATTTTCCTCCATCCCTCCCTATCCCACCCTCTCCCTCCACTCTCTCTGCCTCCCTTCCTCCCCTTAACCCTATTTTTCCTCCATCCCTCCCTCTCCCTCTTCCCTCCCTGACTCCCTCCCTATCCCACCCTCTCCCTCTTCTACCATGCCTCCCTTCCTCCCCTTAACCCTATTTTCTTCCATCCCTCCCTATCCCACCCTCTCCCTCTTATCTCCCTGCCTCCCTTAACCCTATTTTCCTACATCCCTCCCTATCCCACCCTCTCCCTCATCTCTCGCTGCCTTCCCCTCCACGTCCTCCTAATTACATTACCTTGTCCTCGGCCCTCATTATTCACGGCAAGACCCCGCCGGTGGGTAATCGAGTTACCACAATTACCACAGTCTTTAGCAAGTCGCCGCCATAACTCACGTCCAGGGAATGTGGAGAGGACGAGCATTATTCCCAGCTTCAAATATGCTCCGAGGGTGAACGAGTGTGCATAACTAATTATTTGTGTGGGGCTGAGGGCGGTTCGGCTTATTAATGTATCTCTGTCAGCGGGATTTCCAACTACAGAGGGATAGATTTTGTGCAACTGGTGGGGTCTGTCTGTGTAGTTAAGATGGAAGGGTATGAGAGTGATGCATGTACGTTTTCTAGTTCTTTGTTACTCTGAGAATGGCAGTCTTATTTGGGTGTGGAGGAGTGAAGTGGAGTGGTGTGGTGCGGTGCGGTGCGGTGCGGTGCGGTGCGGTGCGGTGAGTGGAATGGAGTGGAGTGGAGTGGAGTGGAGTGGAGTGGAGTGGAGTGGTGAAGTGGAGTGGAGTGGAGTGGTGAAGTGGAGTGGAGTGGAGTGGTGTGGTGTGGTGTGGTGGAGTGGAGTGGAGTGGCGTGGCGTGGCGTGGTGTGGCGTGGCGTGGCGTGGCGTGGCGTGGCGTGGCGTGGCGTGGCGTGGTGTGGTGTGGTGTGGTGTGGTGCGGTGTGGCGTGGTGTGGTGTGGTGTGGTGTGGTGTGGCAGTAGAAGCAGGCTAGTGGGGCTTGGTAAGGTTTCTTGTCAGTGCGTTGAAACACTTACAATTTAATATTTACACTGCTAAAAGCTTTGATGTAACTTAATCCTGCTCAGTCCACCAAGTCACTTACGAAGATTAACATGAATTACCGAACACTTAAAACTTCTATTTCATCATGACAAGATAAGCAAAGGATATAACCTCTAGCAACCGCGATACACACGAAAAAACGTAATATCATTAGAGCAAATTAGGTATATATATTTCAGGGAATAAACATACAGACGAGCTTATAATGTACTGGCTTGTCGCTGTGGACGGAAACCAGCGCTCACAATTAAATGTATTACTAGGACAGCTACCCCAGTTAAATGAAAATGGGCCTATGAGAAATCCACAATTGGTTTAATCTACTGTATATCATAGTCGCTGTAAAAAAGATCAATAAAAACCATAGTGCATAAAAAGCGACATATCATGGAACACCACTTCACAAATACAAAAAAATTATCCAATACTACGCCCACAAAATAACTTCATAAAACTGGGAACTAATCAGAAGGCATACAGTCTACGGTCCTGCCCATCCACATTTCACTACTTTGTCCAGTAACTACCACCAGCACCCCCTCTGAGCCTCCATTCTGCACGCAATGCCGCCACGAGGTTAAGCCTTTCTTCACTCTGTAATGGCTTCCTCGTGTTTTTTTTTTCCTCGTTGCTGCGTTATTATGGCACGCTACTCTAATTTTCTCCCTTTTTTGTGAAACTTGGACAATTTTCTCATACTGCGTTTACATCATAATTTTCGTTTTCACGGCATCTTTATTCAACTTCTAGCTCATTTTAAATTGTTTTGTATCTTTCTCACCTTTTAATTACTGCTGTGGAGCTGGAACTAGATGCCTTAATGTGGTGGGACCGATACAACCGGACGTCTCAAATGACTGGTGATACAAACCTACCACGACTACTTTCCTATTCCTCGAAAGGAGGATGGTGGACTGCAGGAGGCCCACTGAAGCCTGCAGTCCATCGGGTTCCCGTTTCAGAGAAGCCTTGGGGAACAACTACAACAACGACAACAACAACAACAGTTACTGACGTATAATAATATTTTATTGTGCAAAGTGAAATCCCTTGTTATCAAAAGGTTAGTCTCAACACAATGAAGTACGGTATATATTTTTCGCTATAACTGGGATGCTTCCGGACGATTTTAGTCACCTGGCAGACCTCACCAAAAAGGTTAATGAGGGCTGTATCTAACCTCTCCAGCGTAAAGTCTCGTATGCTGGATAAACTCGTCTGGTAGAGACAAATGGAAAGAGAAATATGTCGTCATTCTTATGGGGCTTAATCAGAATTTTACAAACTTAAACGAAAATAGGAGGAGGTGACGGTCGAGTGGTTAGAGAGGTCGTCTGCGGTTCAAAAGGACGCGAGTTCGATTGCGGACTGACCCAGAGAGCAGTTTGATGTGAATTTTGTTAAAACGAACTTTACTCACCAACCACAAGATTCTACAACATATTATAAAACCCAACCGGCTAATACCAGAGCACGAGTCCTACATGAGGCAGTATGACGGTGGGTATTCGTGCCAAGTGCTGACATGTGAAGGTGAGCAGCGCGTATGAGGATTACTGGACCTCAGAGAATGGGTTATAAGGTCTAGCACAGAGATGAAAACATAAAAAAAAAAAAAAAAAATTATATTCTATACTCTCTCTACATTTATTGCGTTTTCTCTAACCTGTTCTGCGTTTTTTCTATATATCTTTATAAGTGATGTTCTGCTTCTCCCTTTAGTTCAACTGAAATTCTACTGCTTTTCCGTATATCATTATTCCCCTCTGTTTGATATTCCGGGTTACTTTCTCCTTTTCCTTTCTGTTTCTCTTTCCTCTTTTGCTCACGTATCCATTATTTTTTAAAACAAACTTTCACTCCCTTCTGCACTATTTTATCATCTTCTCTTTACCTCCTCGTCTTCCTAATTTTCAGTATCTGCTCTTCTCCCCCTCTTCGTTTTTCTTCAACTTCTTTTCATCTCTCTCTCTCTCTCTCCTTCCCTCCTCAACCTTTATTCCCTCCACATTCTTCAATTCGGTTTTTCTTCTTTCTTTATCCACCTCCTTCTGGCGTCGTCAATGTCATCGTTATATTTTCTTTTCTACATATTTATTCCTCTTCCGTTTATGTCCAATTCTTCCTTATTTATCTTCCTTCTTCACGATCTTTCTCTTCCTTCCTTCATGTTTCTCCGTTTTTACTTATGTTTATTTACTTCTTCCTCTTCAATTTCCAGACTCCTTCATTCTCCTTCCTCTTCTTTCTTCTTCCTTTTTCTACAACTGCTACACTCCTACTCCTCTTACTTCTCATTCTTTTTTCTTCCTCTTTCCCCACCTACTATCACATTCTCGTCCTCCTCCTCTCACTTCGTCTTCTCCGTCCTCGTTTAGTTTTCTACTCGTACTTCCACTGTCTTCTGTTTTTAATTCCATCTTCTCTCCTTCTTCTACTACTACTACTACTACCACTACTATTACTTTACCACCACTATCACTACTACTACTACTACTATCACTACCACCACTAATAGTACTACTACCAATACCACTCCTACTACTACTCTTACTACTACCACTACTACTTTCAATTCCTCCTCCTCCTCCTCCTCCTCCTCCTCCTCCTCTCCCCACAAATCAATCAACACCCCTTTAGACTCTCTCTACCCACGCACAACTTTGCCAGCCCTTCACATCACACGTGCAAATACATAATTATACGCACATGCAAACCGGAACGTACGTGCAGACACATGACCAAATACACTGTTTATACTTAATACACATTCACATACATTATCTATCAATATACACAGACAGATAGTGATAGATAACGTAACATCAACAGTGCATACACAGAAATTCACAACCACACTCCTAACACAACTACCAGCTCAAGCAACTGACATACTAACCTCTCTCTCTCTTTCTCTCCAACTGAAGCTTCTCTAACATTTTCTTCCTTCCATTCTCCTTTCCTTCTTTCATTATTCTTCCTTTTTCTTCTTCCTTTTCCTCTCCTCCCTCTCTTCCTTCCATTCTCCTTTCCTTCTTTCATTATTCTTCCTTTCCCTCTCCTCCCTCTTTCCTTTTCTCTGCCCTCCATCCCTCTTCTCACTGTCCTCCTAATTAATCCTTCGTCATCCAGCCAATACTTTATCCTTCTTTCTCTTCCATCCTTCTTTCCTTCCCTTCTTTCTTCCCTCTCTTGTCTCTCCATCCCTTCCATCCTCTCTCCTTCCTCCATGTCTCCTAAGTTCTCTCCCTAATCAGTCTGGTCAGCCTTCCTCCTCGGATCCTTCTCTCACGCAACTTTTCCATCTTTCCTCCTCTGTCCATCCTTTCCTCATCCCTCCATCCATCCTTCATTCCTTCCTTCCTTCTATCCTTCCTCTCTCTTTTCCCTCCACGCCTCCAAAGCATCCAATCCATCTCTCTCTCTCTCTCTCTCTCTCTCTCTAATCAACCTGGGTGCAGCCTTCCTCCGGCGCTATTTCGTGTTGAGTTACTGGCAGGAGGGTCCTATCCAGTTACTTCCATTATCCTCCTTCCACTCTCCCTCTCACCCTTACCATAATTACCCACACACTCACGCAAACCCTTGTGTGTGTGTGTGTGTGTGTGTGTGTGTGTGTGTGTGTGTGTGTGTGTGTGTGTGTGTGTGTGTGTGTGTGTGTGTGTGTGTGTGTGTGTGTGTGTGTGTGTGTGTGTGTGTGTGTGTGTGTGTGTGTGTGCGCGCGCGCGCGCGACAACGTGAGAAGAGTGGGAATGGGAATGAGAAAACGTGTGAGAATGTGAAGTGTGTGTGTGTGTGTGTGTGTGTGTGTGTGTGTGTGTGTGTGTGTGTTGGTGTGATGTGTAAGGAAAGTGTGTGCATCTGTGTGTGTGTGTGTGTGTGTGTGTGTGTGTGTGTGTGTGTGTGTGTGTGTGTGTGTGTGTGTGTGTGTGTGTGTGTGTGTGTGTGTGTGTGTGATAATTGTGGCAGAAGAGAGTGAAGAAATTGTGGCCATGCATAAATCAACCATCACTGAGTAACGTCGATATCAACAAGGGTGAAGAAGGCAGAGAGGAATGAGGTAGGTTGGTGTAGGCTTAGGGAGTAATAAGCATGAAAGATTAACGTGACGAATGTAAAGATGCAAGGTCAATGGAGGAATAAGGATGGAGAGAACAGGGAGGAGGTTAACGGATGAATTGCAAGAGTACATGAAGGAAGGCGACTTGGAATGGCAAAGGTAGCGTTGCTGAGCTGTGTTAAGAAATTGATGGAGAGCGTGGTTTGGAGGTGCTCTATCACAGTCATCACTGAAAAGCTCCAGTGCTCTGCGTCCGATTAAAGCGAGATAAAGAAATGATGAAATTACACGGCCTGGCTTCACTAATGGGAAATACATACAAAGGACTTCCGGTATATAACAAGGCTTATATAACACGATACGGTACGTTATTACAAAGGGTGTGTATTGGCTCTTATATAACAGAGTATAGAGGCTGTATACATTACCTGGTTCTCAGTTAATTAGTGGAGTTGTAAATATGTTAACAGGCATTTATATAACACGAAGGTGGGATCAATAAGTGTGTTAAGTAGCGTTGTGACTTTTTAAACTGTACCTTACATAACCAGAACGGTAACGGTAGTAATGAGTGTGTTAACTGTGGATGAGTGTGTTAACTGTGGCTATAGAGTGCGTTAACCTAAATGGACACTACGTTATAGGAGTGTGGGATTAATGATTGTGTAGCCTACCTGAAGCTGGGAATGGGTTAACTGTACCTTATGTAAAATGAGAGTGACTATTAATGAGTGTGTAGTAAACGCAGCTGCGAGTTAATTGGTTTAATGTATCTGAGAGGCAGGATTAATAAGCGTAATAAGTGGGGTTCTTGTGTGTTAAATGGCACAAGCGTAATACAATGGTGGGATTAATAAGCGATATAAATGATGTTGTATGTTGATTTGGTCTTGCGTAACAACAAGGGGGCTCAAGAACTGTGATAACTGGACGTGAAGCAACAGAATGGAGGCATAGTATTCATTATTTGTCACTGGAAGATGAAATGTGTGTGTTAACAGGTGTTCATAAGAAAGGGGAAATGAGTGATGTGATGCGCTGAAGTGTGCTACGAATGCAATAAGTATGCTGATAAGTGCTGATGTGTAATGACGTGAGATGACGTGAGTACAAGTGGGCTGACAAGTGCTGAAGTGCTCTGTGAATATGTAACAAGTGCTGACATGTGCTTTAAATGTGCTGAAGTGTGCTGAGAAAGTTAGTAAGTGTGGGAAAGTGTTGTGAGTACAGTGGAAGTGCTGAAGTGTGTTGTGTGTGTGTTAAATACGTAGGTAGTGTGTGTAATAGTGTGTTGTGTTGAAAGGGTGGTTGTACTGCCAGTGTCCAATTTGTACCCATTTTACTCACACGTGCAATTACCTTTTCCGTAATGCTCTACCGCTATATCCAGCAGCTAGACACAATGTTACACACACACACACACACACACACACACAGTAGCTCCCAGGCGACAAACACTTGGTGACGTGAAACATGGAAATGGTGAGCGACAAGGGGATAAAGAAAGAATGGTGTGGAAAGGAAAAAATGAGAAAATGGTGGAAAGGTAAAGAAAGGAGAGAAGAGGGAATGTTGTAGGGATGTGAAGTGAGAGAAGAAAGTGGATTAGGGAAGTGGAAGAACGAGGGAAAGAGTGTAGGGAAAAATGAAGGAAGTAAAACAGCGTGGAGAAGAGAGGTGGGGGGAAAAGGAGAAAAGAGCTGAAAAAGATGAAATGAAAGAGTCGATAGTTGAAAAAAAAATAACAAAAACGAAGAAAGAGTGAACGCGAAACTGGGAAGACAAACGAATGAGCGACAACGAAATAAAAGGAAAAGGGCAAAAAAGTGAGTAATGTGTGAGAAGAGACGAGTGAAGTGGAAAAATAAGACAAGACAAAAGAGTAAGAAAGAGAACTTGAAGAGGAGTGAAAAAAAAAATGAAGAAGGGACGTGGTAGGAAAGCTTTGAATAAATACCGTAAGTATACTGTATATACATAGAGAGAGAGAGAGAGAGAGAGAGAGAGAGAGAGGGTCATACACATCCTCCACATTACATATTCATAAAACACAATTTGCTCTAAACGCATTATCTAAATGTTAATAGACCAGGAGTGGTAAGTTATTAAAAGTGACGAGAGAGAGAGAGAGAGAGAGAGAGAGAGAGAGAGAGAGAGAGAGAGAGAGGAGAGAGAGAGACAATGACCCGGGAACGGGATAAATGGAAGTAAATTAAAGGACAGCCTAGAGATATGAAATAATTAAGTCAAGGTATCACAGAATGTATAAAAACGACAATTACATAATGAAGGATGTCTGACTGAAAAAAATATACTGGACAGTCCGATGGGGTGCGTAGAGAAACAGCAGGAAAATTTTAAGTTCCTGAAACATGGTAAGTATTTTTGTGTGTGTGTGTGTGTGTGTGTGTGTGTGTGTGTGTGTGTGTGTGTGTGTGTGTGTGTGTGTGTGTGTGTGTGTGTGTGTGTGTGTGTGTGTGTGTGTGTGTGTGTGTGTGTGTGTGTGTGTGTGTGTGTGTGTGTGTGTGTGTGTGTGTGTGTGTGTGTGTGTGTGTGTGTGTGTGTGTGTGTGTGTGTGTGTGTGTGTGTGTGTGTGTGTGTGTGTGTGTGTGTGTGTGTGTGTGTGTGTGTGTGTGTGTGTGTGTGTGTGTGTGTGTGTGTGTGTGTGTGTGTGTGTGTGTGTGTGTGTGTGTGTGTGTGTGTGTGTGTGTGTGTGTGTGTGTGTGTGTGTGTGTGTGTGTGTGTGTGTGTGTGTGTGTGTGTGTGTGTGTGTGTGTGTGTGTGTGTGTGTGTGTGTGTGTGTGTGTGTGTGTGTGTGTGTGTGTGTGTGTGTGTGTGTGTGTGTGTGTGTGTGTGTGTGTGTGTGTGTGTGTGTGTGTGTGTGTGTGTGTGTGTGTGTGTGTGTGTGTGTGTGTGTGTGTGTGTGTGTGTGTGTGTGTGTGTGTTTTCTTTGAATCACCAGACCATAATTACGGCCGAACTTTAAAGTGATGGAGTATATATCTATCCCCCTCCCCCCAGTTTGAAGTTTCAACCTGTATAAAACTGCTTCGTAGTACGAAAAAGCAAAACTGTACAACTGTACTGCACAGCATAAAAATACGAAAATCTGTGCAAAAAAAAAATGAATGATGGAACAGTTAGTCGTAAAAAGATCGGTGCAACGCTCCGGTTTGTTATGACAGCGCTTTCTGCTACAATCTCTGCCTGGAGAAATACTAGGTTTCTTCTTTGATTCGCCGCCTAAAGAAATCCTGAACCCGGACCACTCCGAGAGAGCTGCTGAGTGGTAACAACAGAATAAATATGGTGTCCTCTGAAGAAGTTAATCCTTTCGTTGCTAATGCTACGGAATAATTTAAGTAATTTATTCACGCCACTTCAAGATTTGTTCAGTTGCGAGAATCGCTGTGGTCAGACCATCTTAATCATCTATTCATATTCTATTCCGGTCAAAGCCATGCGATTCTGGCGAGATGATAGAAATCCTATCACTGCAAAGGTTAAATATTATCTTGAATGACTTTTTCGCTGCCGTTGACACGTCTGGGTATTTTACTAATTTTGTTCAGGTAAGAAACAAAAGTCCACCCCTTACAGGATTATGGGGTCTGGCAATAGATAGATAGAAGAAACATTAAGAGTAGGAGGTTAAAACCTTTTACAGAATACAAGGAATAATTTCACTGGACTGAAAATGACGCAAAAAAGTTATCAATCAGTAAGAGGATGAAAAGGAACCAACAATAAAGAACAGGGAGAGTGGGATTATACTGGGAAACGAAGTAATTGACAGAAAATGAAGGAGTGGAATCGCTCTGAAAGTTAAGAAGACAAACAGAATGAAAAATCAGTGGGATCAAACTAGATGGTACAGTACAAAGAGACGGTAAAGAATTAAAAAAAAAAGAGAGAATAACAAATTTTTAGAAATGATAAACAAGACAGAGATCAGACTGAAATTGAAAAATAAGAAAAGGAATGAATAAGAGTGAGGTAAAAGTCGAAGATGAACAGAAAAGGGGAGATAAAACTATGAGCTTTAAGGAAGGAACCAAGGAAAAAACAAGAGATTAATCTGGGAGGCTAAAAAGAGACAAAAAATTACTGAGTGAGATAAGGCTGAAATATGAAAACTGAGGAAGAAGATTGGCTGAAAGTGATAAGAAATGGGGAAGTGAGCATGGAAGTAAAAAAGTCGCTGTATGACAGTATTGTAAGCCCCACTCTAACGTATGGAAGAGAAGCTTGGACCTTGTTAGAAGGACACAAGTCAACAGAGAGAGCAGCGGAAATGAGTTACTGAGGAGTTGCATGGATAGAGAGACACACAAGTCCGGAAATGAAGGAGCTCTGTGGTGGGGATGTGGATGCGATAAAAACCTTTACGAAAAATACACTGAGGTAATTTGGCCATGTGGAGAGGTTGAAGAGTGAGAGACTGACTAGGAGTGTATATGACTGAGGTGGAGGGGGAGGGGGAGACCGATGATGAGATGGAGGGGGGGAAGGGGGAGACCGATGATGAGATGTAGCGATGGGGTAGAGCGGTATTTGAGAGGGGAGGGTGTACGTTACGGGGAGGGTAACTAATTGGCAGGGGACAGGGCGACACTGAGACCATTTGTTTGCGGCCACCCCTTACGGGAATAAGGCGTCTAGCTATTGATAGATAGAGATACGATTAGGAGACAGAAACAAGAAGTGAATAACAAGAATGAGTCAGGCTGGATGATGAAGAGGAAGAGACGAAGATTAAATAAGAAATAGGAACAGGGACTGGAAGATTAAAAAGAAGAGAAAAGAAATGAAATAAGAAGCATGCTCAGACCAGAAGTTCAACAGGAAGAGACGGGAAAAAAACTGATATTGACGTGTGTTATAGGAGTGAGTCGGGCAACTTTAAGTCTGCCAGGAGATGCTAAACTTACGATACACAATAACTTCTTCCCATCGCTGAGCCACCCTTAAATTCCTCCACCTCAGCGTCTTACGTCATTCCTCACAATCAGATACAGACAAATTTTCCCTCATTCTCTATCTCCTTTCCTCGTCTTTGTCTCTCTCTTCTCCTTCCTCACAATCAGAAAGACTAATTTTTTCTCACATATAGATCTCCTTCCTCCACATATTCTTCTTCTTCCTACGATAACGTCCTGCCGTATTTATTCTATTTTTATTATTAACTGACTATTCTGTTCATCCACCCTTCCTTCATCCAAATACTATGAGAGGTCTTTTCTAAGGTGATTAAAGTCGTCTGAAGGTTGCAAGAATATACCAAAGTAGAAGGAATAGTACTTGCAGTTATATCCCTGGTTTTGCTACTTCCTGATCCTTATTTTAGTAATTTCTATATGTCAGACAAACGTAGATTTGATAAATTCATCTTCATCTTCGTTATAAAATCTCTCTCTCTCTCTCTCTCTCTCTCTCTCTCTCTCTCTCTAATACGAGACATCTTTCCCAAATTCAATATGGTCATCTGAAGGTAATTATCTAGGCTATCTATCCATCCATCTATCCATTAATCTATGTACCTAGCTAGCTAGCTATCTAGATGGCATCACCGTTTCGGAAAAGGTTAAGATACACTTCAGACTGAAAGGATTCCTCCTCTCTCTTCTAATCCTTCAATAAATCCAGCGAACCAAATCCCCTTACCACACCCTATTTCCTTACATACACCTACCAGAAGCTTCTCACACTTCAACCCCATTCCCCTCCCTCGCATCCCACTTCCCGTCCCGAAACTCCCTCTCACCAAATTCGCCAATCCTCATATCTTTAGCTCAACTGCCATTCCACCCACTAGCACAAATACTTCTGTCCTAACCAGTCCCATACCACTTCAGATCAGACAACCCTAAATTCACCTACTCTCACATCTCCGCAACACTGCCATCCCATCCTCTTCCATATATATCCCTAGCATCCCACCTTATCCCACCCCTTGACACTCTCTATCCCATGCATTTTCAACAGCTCTCCTCTCACCTCCCTTTCCCAGCAACTAACCCAAATCCCACTACCTAAAACTACGTCAACATACTCGCAATCACATCTAAGCACTACCTAGATACCCATTCGCTTTCCCATTTTAGTCCCTCTCCATTCACTTCCATGGCCTCACCTCCCATCCTGTTCCAACTCACTTCTGATCCAGTTGCCAGTTCCCTTTCCTTTATCTAGCCACACCAACCTCTCACAAGCTCTATCCCATCCGATTTCCCAATATCCCTCCCATCGCATCCCATCCATTTTCCTCTCCCATTCACCTCCATAACTCTTCTCCCATTTGATCCATTCTCCCCAAACTCCCCTCCCATCCTATCCCAACCCATTTTAGATCTGCTAATCATTTCAGCTCCCTAGACAGAGCTCCACATCCTTCCCTGTCACATAACCATCCCTTCCACTTGCAGTCATCCCGACCCATTCCGAGCTCATCCAGTCCTGTTTCCTATCCCACCAAATTCCCACACAGCTCATCCCACACCATCCCAGTCCCTAATGAAGCTCCTACTTCACTAAACTTACCTAACCATCCCTCCCTGTCAAACTACCACCCCATCCACCTCTCCTAACAGACATCTCACCCCATTCCAAACTATCCCATCACATTCCCAGTCCAATACACTTTCCACAGCGCGCCTCCATCTCAACCCTCCTTTCCAACTCCTAACTAAACTCCCACTTCTAAATTTACCCAGCCATACCTCCCTGCCACATCGCTATCTCATCCAATTATACACACTCTCCTCCCATCCAGTCCTACCCGATTTCAGATGCTCTAACCAATTCAAATTCCTTAAATTTAGTTAACCAACCCTGTCTGCCACACGGCTATCCCATCCACCTAACCCAACATCCGTCCCAAAACATCCAACTTCATCCATTCTCCCATCCACTTTTGCAAACTCTCGTCCCATCCAGTCCACTTCTGCAAACTCCCGTCCCATCCAGTCCATTCCACAAATAACCATCCCATCCCATCCATTTCCCCAAACTCCCCTCTCTCCCACCCAGTCCCAACCTATTCCCGATACGGTAATCAATTCCACTTGGTATATTCAGGTAACCACACCACCCTGTCAGACAGTCATGCCATCCACTAGCGACAACAGCCCTGCAGCCCCATGCCGTCCCTCTAAGGCTGGGTAAGAGCACCTCCAATCTCACCCATCTCGCTCAACAACTCCACGCCTCCCTCTCAGTTCAGTCCTCTCTCTCTCTCTCTCTCTCTTAATTCGTCTTCCCATCCCTAGCTTCGCCACCCTTCTTCTCTCGCTTTTTCCACCCCCCGCTCCCTTGCAGTTTTTGTCCCACGTTTACTCTCCCCTCAACTCAAGTTCTCTCTCTCCTGAGCCTCCCTCTTTCTCCTTTCTCAATCCCTCTCCCCCTCTCCTCAACTCCTACTTTCTCCCCTAACCCCTCCTGTTTCACTTCTCAACCCTGTCTCTCATTCCTCAACTCCTGTCTGCTTCTCTCTCTCTCTCTCTCTCCCTCTCTCTCCCCTGAACCCCCCTCCCCATCTATATCAACGACGTGATGTGTTCCGGATAACCGCATAGGTCCTTCTGCGTCACTACCCCAGGCTGGCACCACGTTACCTCTCTCACACCGCTTAATGGCACGCAGCACGGGGAAAGAGGGGAAGCATATACCACAAGGAGAGGGATGGGGAGAGGCGTGGGGATGTGGGGAGGTAGGCTGGGAGTGGCGAAGCGGAGTAGGGGATATGGTGGTGGGTTAAGTGAAAATGGATGGGATGTTAGTGGTGCTTGTGATAGGTAATTAGTGAAGGAGATGGGTGAGGTGAGGACGAATGGGGTGAGAACTGTGATGGGGAGGAGTGGTGGGAAGGTGCGAGGGGAGTGGTGGGAAGGTGCGAGGGGAGTGGGGAAGTTGTGATATGGGCGGAGTGGAAAGTAGTGGTGAATGTGATGGACAGAAATGATGGCAGGCGTGAAAGAGGAGAGGACGAGGGGAGCGATGGTTTTTGTGGGGAAGAATTGGGTTTGTGGTGGTAAGGATGACAGAATGGAAAAAAGGAGTAGTTAGTGGTGATTGTGATGTACAGAAAATATAGCGGGATTGATAGACTAAAAGATGAAGAAAGTGAGAGTTGTGGTGGTGGTGAGCGATGGAGAGAACTGGTTGCTGCTGGGGAAGGAATGGTGGAGAGGAAAGGAGAAGAGATAAAAAGGATATACAAGGAAATATGGACCGAAAAGGAACGAGCAAAAGCAACCAAAAAGTAAAAGATGACAGGAAAGGATGGAAGAAGGTAGAGGGGATGAGGAAAAGTGGATAAAAACTGAGATGAGAGAGAATTATAGAAATGAATTGTAAGTATGGTGACGAGGTGTGACAGAAAGAATGGGATACGGAAGAAACAAAATTAATTATAGTGGGGAGAATGGAGGTAGGACAGGCAAGGAGAGAATATGGAAAGAGACGATGGATGAGTTAATGGGACGAGAATGAGAGAAGAGGATGGAAGAGTACAGGATAAGCGGGAAGGAAAAACGAATATAGGATGGGAGTGGAAAATGAAGACAGAATAAGAAATGACGATGGGAGGAGAAGATGGCTCTGAAGAGATGATAAGGATGGATAAGCAAAGGAGACGGAAGGGAGATGAAGTGGACTGAGTTGATAAGTTGATTAGAGAAGGGGATGGGTGAGCAAGATAGACGAGGTTGGAAGGAGAGGATGGAATGCGAGAGGGGCCTGTGGTGAAAATGGGATGGATAGGTAGATCGTGAACAGGAAGGGAATGGAGGAAATGAGAATAAAAGAGGAAAATTTGGAAGGGAGAAAAATAAATAATCTGGAAGGAAGAAAACTGAGGCAGTCAAGAAAATGTTGACGAGAAACAGGTAGAAAAAAAAAAAAAAAGGAGAAGATGGAGTTACACAGTGATACAAACATCGCGGTCATCTCTACGTCTTAGTAAGGATTAAAAGCCTTACTCAGAACATGATAGTGAAGAAGAAGGCAGGTGAGCAAAGAATAAGGAAGCATGATGACTGAGAAGAGAAAGTCAAGGACAGAAGGGGGACTGTACGAAGGCATGGGAAGGGCAGAAATAAGGAAATGAATAAACAGACTGAAGAAGGAATGAGAGAAATTGCAAAGAAAAGAAAGTGAGGGAATGAGGGAAAAGTTAAAGGAGATGAGCTGAGCAGAGGAAGATTAGAGCAGACAGGGAGGCTGAGGATGACGAAAAGTTTGGTGTGTGTGTGTGTGTGTGTGTGTGTGTGTGTGTGTGTGTGTGTGTGTGTGTGTGTGTGTGTGTGCTCGCCTGCCTGAGAGAGAGAGAGAGAGAGAGAGAGAGAGAGAGAGAGAGAGAGAGAGAGAGAGAGAGAGAGAGAGAGAGAGAGAGAGAGAGAGAGTGATATTATGAAAACCGTGTGAAAAAATAACACTAGTGAATGAAAGTGATTATGCAAGAAAGCAAGGATGCAAATGGATGAAATTAGGTGTGTATGAAAAGAAGGATAATAGTACAGAAGTCAGTGACCAACGAGTGAGTGAGTGAGTGAGTGAGTTTCAAGCTACAAGCATCATATGATACCAGTGAAACAAAAGTCGGTGAGTGACAGAGTATGAGACGAACAATACAGTGAATGAAAGTAAGTGAGAGAAGGTAAGAAATGCAAGATAGCCAGCAGTGACTGAAAGAAGTTTGTAAGAAAGGAAGGATATATTAGTGAAACTGAGTAAACTAGCATAAAAAAAAAAAAAAAAAAAAAAAAAAGGAAGAATATATAATTGAGTAAATGAGAATACAAGTTAAAAAAAAAAAAAAAAAAAAGAGTGAGTTAATCAGAATGAAGGCTGACGCAACGTAGGACTGGCACCAACACACCCATTAGCCTCAACTTACAAAACCCATCGTGATCCCCAAACACAAAATTTTAAGTCCTTCTGTGTATCTGACTTTGACCCTCTAACCACCCCCAAAGCAGCTAAAACATCACGACTAAAACGCTACGATCATCGGCTAAACCGCTGATTTTTTTTAACATTATTCTTTTTAAGCCACAAGATATCAGGACTGAGTAACCTAGCCCCGTGCCCCTACGCTCCCGATGAGACAAAAAAGGACTGGATGGTGGATGGATGATAGATGGATGGATGATGAATGGATGATAGATTGATGATGGATGGATGGATGATGGATGATAGATGGACGGATGGATAATTCTTGTGACTGTCTAGCTTTAAAATGGCTTAACCAATTACTTTATTCTTTACAAAGGCATTCCATTATCCAGCGAGTATTATCCTTTTAAATTCTGCCCAAAAAAAAAAAAAAAGTTATAGGACAAGGGAAGGTCAACTCAACGTTTTCATCAGATGTAGACAACACGGAGGAAGGGTTAAGGATCAGAAAATGATAAATTTATTCAAATCTGAGAGCAATCGGACAATGATAAAAGACACAGGGCAAGGTCGAAAGCTCAGCCCTTTAATTCAAATACCTATGATTCATTCTTAAGCAATTTTGGAAGGTGGAAGATCAGCTAAGAATGAAGTTGTAACAGCATATCAGAGGTCGAAGTAATATGGCAAGGTCAACTTCAACACTTTTCATCCTACTTGAACCAAATTTGGTGAAGGTGCTGAGGCTCAAGCTTGAGAAAATTCAACCGAAGGTCAAAGTCACAGGGCAAAGTCAAAGGTTCAGTCTTAGATCGATTGTAGGACGCAGGTGTTGCACTCCCTGAATGTCCTGTTCTTCTTGTTATCTCCACACAATTTTACTCGTCTCACAAGATACTTCTCAAGCGGGAAGGAATTAAGTCTTCATTATACCATTCACTACTACGATGCCTTCATGTGTTGAATAGCATACCAAAACCCTCTTCACTCCCTTAAAAACTTTAACAAAATACACTGAAAAAAACTACAAAAATACGTGTTATAAAATGTATGATATAAAGCGATGGCCTAGTGTTACAACCCACTGGAACTAAGCCGGGGGAGTATAAGCACATGTAACACAATCCCTACAGTTTTTTTTATCTTTATTACTCCAGTGTCATTACATTGTAACAGTTATATCCGTAAACGAGTACATGCACTCAAAAAACAAAAGTGCCATGATTATGCATATCTGTTGTTCCACCACGCAATGCATAAAAGTGTACCATAAAAAACACAGGGATGGAGTTATATATACATCCAAGACCCTGTTCCTATGGCTTTGGACACTGCTATGCTTACATTTTCAAACACTTTACGAGATTATTTTCTATACATTTCAAAAGGAATGATACAAGCCAATGACTCTGAGTGAACGAGTACATGTAGGCTACGTGCGGGAGACACAAGGAAAGAGTGAGTGGGAGCGAGTGAGAGCAAGGCAGGGGGTAACCTTGCATCTCTCCTCTCCCCACACACATTACTGCATTTTACAGTGTCGTTCTACAGATAAGACCTGGCAGTATTGGCCACAGTGACGGAGATGGGGACGGACAGAAAGCGATGCGGAAGGCAGAGTCAAGTGAAGAGAGAAGGGGAGTGACAGTGACGAGGAAGAGGGAGTGAGAGTGAAAGGAAGAGGGAGCGAGAGCGACGATGAAGCCGAGAGTAAAGGGGACAGCAGAGTGAAGGAGAGGAAAGAGCTACAGGACAATAAGTGAGCGAGAAGAGGGAAAAAATCGAAGAGAAGATTAAAGTGTTGAGAGAAGGAAAGTAAATGGGAGGATGGGAAGGTGAGAACATGAGACAGAGAGAGGACAGGGAAGGGAGAGAAGGTGAAACCGGTTAGGAAAGAGAACGTGAGGAGGACGGGGAAACTCTTGATAATGTGAGTGGCGGAGAGATGCAAGTGAGAGTGGTGAGGAGAATGAGAGTAAAGGCAGGAGGGAATATTAGTAAGAATGACGGAAAAGAGAGAGGGTGACGAGGAGAGATGGTGACGGACAAAGAGAATACAGTAAAGTGGCACAGAAAGTGAAAGTGAGGAGGATGGGAGAGAGTGAGAATGAAAGTAACAGGAGAAAATTAAGGGCGGGAAGAGGGAGACTAGTGGACAAAGTAAGTGGTGGAGTATGAGTGGTGGGGCGAATGAGACTAATCGAGGGAATGAGAATGAGCGTGATGAGAGGGAGGTACTGATGGAAATACTAACACTAACATGGAGCCACCCAGAGTTTAGCACATTTGTCATCACAGCAGCTTCACTCCCTCATCCTTCACCCGGCACCTTCATAGCCACACCAAGTTATGGATGGTGGTGAGTCACAGTTCCAACCAAATCGTTTTCCGGTATCTGAGTTGGAACAAATCATATGAGATCCGGTGCTTTTGAAAATATAATTATGATAAATGTACAATCCATATAGTATGTATCGGCGGTCCATCTGTTGCAGCGAAAAACGGAAAGATACGAATAACTATTTCATTCCGATTACCATTTTTTTTTTCTTAACGTTACTTCCAGAAGAAGCTATTACACTTAAGATGACCTCTAGTACCGAAGGGATTATGATTGCTATTGCCAGCCCCTCTAGCTGGAAAAGTCTCTCCACAGCTAAATAATATCCCAGGTAGACGCAACCCCCAAAAATGCGTCATCGGAATGAAGGGGTGAAACTACAGAGTAATCTGATTTTGTCCTAACAGCGCACCTGCCGACAACAACAACACCTACAACTCCAATGTTCCATTTTACGTCCTGGAGCTGCTCACAGACCTGCAGTATCTCTCCCCGTCATATTTACAAGCACTTCCAATCAGGCCTTATCTTCCTTAAGGCATAAGGTAATTACCAGACCATAAAAGATGCAATTACTATGTAGAAACACTCCAGCACATAGTGAGAATACAGTGGTTTTCCATTACACACTGAAACATCATTACGGTATTTTTAATTTTTATATGGAACGGTTCAATGGCCTATGTAAACTCACCCACATTTTAAGCACAACGTTGTCGTTAATCCTGGAAAAATGCGAGACTATGTTATTTATAAGTGGCAACTGTTTGAGAATATGGAGGAGGTCTATTTCATCATCAGCTACGGTACATTTCACTCCTGGCATGGTTCAATATGCATTATTCCATTA
This sequence comes from Coenobita brevimanus, assembly GCF_032717465.1. NCBI lineage: Eukaryota > Metazoa > Arthropoda > Malacostraca > Decapoda > Coenobitidae > Coenobita > Coenobita brevimanus. Next base: position 25,976,039 of record NC_137047.1, on the reverse strand, counting down.
CAAACACTCCTATTCTTTGCAGTCACTGTCATAGCAAACACTGGAACAGAGGCAGAAGAGCGACACTGACAGCTACAGTACACATCTTCCCCTTCAAACGCTTCCAGATACATCGCTTCTACCCCCCAATTAATAAAGTTTCCCTCTGGTTCAGTTCTCCTACCACTTCCCCCGATCTCATATTATTTACATCCATTTTCCCCTCCCTCCCCATCCTTTCCCCAAATCACCATAGCCTTTCACCACCGAACATTCTCTCAAAGCCTCCTTGAGATCACTAATAATTTTCCTCGTCTTTCGTTTGCTTCCTGTCACTTCCGATCCATCGTCCAATTTCCTATCACTTTACAAGTCCAAGGCGAACAGATAATCTTTTAATCGACTTTTCATGCTTCGCTGGTCCATCCTTGATCCCTTAACATTCTCCTCGCCTCATCCTTTTCTTTACAAGTTCCTAAACAGAGGCAGTTCCAAACTTTTTTATTTTAAAATTCCCTCTTACTTCCTATCTTCCATGCTCATGCACGCCCATCCCCTTCATTCCACTTCACTTCCCCTCATAACAAGTTCCCCAAACAGAGGCAAATCCATCTAATTTTATCATAATTTTCACGTCTCACAAATTCCCCATCTCTCACCTCCCACCATCTTCTGCACTCCCCATTAATTCCCCATTTCACAACCCTACCTTTCTACAAACCCCAAAACAGACGCATATCCAATTTATTCTTCTTTCAATTATACTTCTCTCGCTTCATAAACTTCCTGTATCCCATCCCCTACTGTCTCCCTCACTTCCCATCCTCCTTATTCCCCATCCCCCTTACTCCCCATCCCCCTTACTCCCCATCTTCTACCAAAAATAGCGCACCTCTCCTAATAAGCCCCAATTAGAAACGTCAAGAAATCAAGTACGGTAGTATGCAGCCCTACACCACTCACTTGATGTAGTGCTGCCTACTTTTTCTTTACTTTATCATTTATTTTCTGTGTGCCCTTCTCTCTTCCAACTTCCCCCATCCTTCCCGTCACTTTTTATTACTCCGCTTTCCAATTCAGGTGGCACTACACTGAGTGACAAAACCTACTGGTTTCTTGCAACCCAGGACAGTATTTACTACGCTGGTTGGTAACCATACATCCAAATAACGGGTTGAAGTGAAGCCGCAAATGCGTCGTCCATCCAGGAACCAAATCTCCACATTCTTCAGGAAACATCGGTTTACTGCAAGGGACAGTCCTGCAAGGGCGGTTGCTTGGCTGTTGTTGATGTGTCAACTCGGCCAGACAGAAAAGGGTTTCAACAACAAAAACTTTCCACACTTCAATCCTCCATTCCCAACTCCTCACCATCTTCGTTCTCCATATTCCCCTCATTTCCCACCGTTCTCCTCACTCCCCCAGCACTCTCTATCCCCTTCCCTCTCGACAATCCCCAAAACAGACGCAGATCCAGCCTTCAGAACCTCTGTGTCCAAGTTTTAACGAGGCTTTAAGAAAACTTGTTGGTGCGAAGCCTACTGTCGCGGGGCCCTGTACACCACAACACAAGTTAGATTAGTACCCCTTTCCTCACACACACTTTTTTGGCACAGTGAGGGGAGAGGGAAGGAAGGAGACAAAGTGAGGTGGGAGAAGTGGAAGAAGAGGGGACTGGAGATAAAAGTAGTGAGAGAGAGAGAGAGAGAGAGAGAGAGAGAGAGAGAGAGAGAGAGAGAGAGAGGAAAAGAACTGAGAGGGGAAGATGTGCGTCAGAAAGAAATAAATGAAGAGGACAAGAGGAAGGGGGGAGATGAGAGTAGAGGAAAAAGGAAGAATAAGGAGATAAAATTTACTAGAAGTGAAAGTAAGTTTAAACGTCATAAAGAAGAAGAATGTGAGCAAGAGTGGGTAAAAGAGGAGTTGAATAAGGGAGAAAAGGGAGAGCAAGACATTGGAGGGGACGAGTGACTGGGGAAGGGTGAGAACGGAGGGAGGAGAAAAGAGAGGGAGGAAAAGAACACAGGGGATGGTGAGAATGGAGGGACGTGCTGAAAGAGGGAGAATACATGGCACAGAAGTTGTATTAGAGGAAGATGTGGCAGAAATGGGGTGGGAGAGGATGATGTGGCAGAATTGGGATGGGAGAGGAAGATGTGGCAGAAATGGGGTGGGAGAGGAAGATGTGGCAGAAATGCGGTGGGAGAGGAAGATGTGGCAGAAATGCGGTGGGAGAGGAAGATGTGGCAGAAATGGGGTGGGAGAGGAAAATGTGGCAGAAACGGGGTGGGAGAGGAAAATGTGGGAGGTGGGAGAGGAAGATGTGGCAGAAATGGGGTGGGTACGAAAGAATGTAAGTAATGGGGAGAGTATAAGGATCGGGTAAAACATGAAGAAGGTCTGGATATCGACAGGGGAGTGCATAGAGGAGGATGGGGTATGGAGGAGGACAGAGAATATGGAGGGGTAAGTGAATATAGATGGGATACAGAGTTTTAGGTGGGGGCGCCAATGTGGAAGGGCAGAGAGTATTGAAGGCGAGAGACAGTGTGAAGACTTGGGAAAAGTGGAGGGGTAGGGAGAGTATGGATGTGGGGCGAGAAAGGTTAGAGGAGGGCATGAGAGTAACGAATGAGGAGTTGGATGGACAGAGTGAAAGGAACGAAGTGAATGGAAAAGCAAGGGTATGAGAATAAAACAACAAAAAATAAAAAGACATGGGAGTGATAGGTCAGAGGAAATGAAAGAAGCAAAACAAGACTAGGTATATATAAAACTAAGGAAGTGAATGGCGGAATAAACAGAGGATAGGCGAGAAAGATAACTTGGTGAGGGAGGTGGGGAGCTGAAAGACAAAACTAAGTAGGACTATACAAAGAACAGAGGAAGAGGGGAAAACGGAGGAATGGAGAGACAAAGGGCACAAAAGGGGAGATAGGAGGGGAATGAGAAAAGGCGAGCAGAGAAAGTACCAACATTTCTCGTGGAGGAAGTGATAAAGGGACACATTACGATCGGCGAAACTGTTCGGAAAATATGAGAGAGAGAGAGAGAGAGAGAGAGAGAGAGAGAGAGAGAGAGAGAGAGAGAGAGAGAGAGAGACGATGGAATGGGTAACTCAGCAAAATTAAAACATACCTAAACTGAGATAACTTTAGGTACTGTATGAGACACAGATCACCGCTTGTACCCCTCTGAACTGGGATGAAGCAGCTAGTCTTCTCTGATGTCACTGGAGCCAACATCATTGAGAGCAAACATCCACCTCAGGGACGAACAGTAGACAACGTGGACAGACATAAATATACGAGGGACATGGCTAGCCTCAATGTGACTTTCAAGACAACGTTCAGGGAGTTCACCGCCTTAATGGTCTACCGCACAGGAGAATCTAACCTTCCAGTCACGTACTCAGAGCAATTACATACACAGCGTCTGAGTGGTTTCTTGTAGGGGGACAATTATCTGTGGGACGACGTAAGTTAGGTCATATGATTAACGTTCCTTCAGTTCAACAATCTAAGGTTCTAGCTCACTGACACCTGACAATCCCATGCAGTTACCGTAATATGGGCACTGAGAAATTACTTGATTTTGGCCATGGATGCACAGTATTCATTATAATAACAGTTCAGAAAAAAGGGAGAGAGCCTGGGAGTGAGGAGAAAAGAAAGAGAGGGAAGGTGCTGCGAGTGGGAGAGGGGAGGGAGGGGGAAGGCTAGGAGTGTGTGAGGAACGGAGGGGGTAGGCTGGGAGAGGGAGGGAGAGAGGGAGGGATGGAAGTAAGAAAGAGGGAAGGAAGGACGGGAGAAGCTGAGTGAAAGACGCGTTAAGACTTAAGAAAGTTTGTGGGAGGTAAGTGGGGAAGTGAAGAGACTGAAGGGGCGAAGAGACTGGAGACGTGAAGAGATTGGGGAAGTGAAGAAATTGGGGAAGTGAAGAGACAGGGGAAGTGAAGAGATTGAGGAGTGGACTGGGGGGATGATGGATTAGAGAGGGGCTGAAAAACAGGGGGTGGGGGCAAGGGGACAGCGCCAATGGGGACGAGGGGAGGGGACAGAGTTGAGTGGGACGGAGAGAAAGATTCTGAGAGGAAACTTTGGGGTTGAGGAAAAAGGGAGAAAGAAGCAAGGGAGATTTAGACACTATCACACTCTCAAACTTTAATTCTCTCTCTCTCTCTCTCCCTCTTTCTCTAATTAAATACACAACCTGATGCAAGAGTGAGTGGAAAAAGCAATTACACATGACACGAAAGAACTTAAATTTCTTCACACAAAAAGAACATAAGTTGTCAAGATCAAAATGAGACAAAAAATAAAACTAACTTCCGTCAAAACTCAAATTCTCACTCCTTAAATTCTCTCACACTTTAAACACTCTCTCTCTCTCTCTCTCTCTCTCTCTCTCTCTCTCTCTCTCTCTCCATCCATCTAGTTTTAAAGCAGAGAACGTATTTGAAACAGTTCAATACTGTTCCAAATAGCCATAAAATTTTTTAGTTCAAAAAGAATAAGAGGACGAGGGAAGAGAAGGAAGAAAAAGTGAAGAGGGATGATAAGGAGATGAAGATTACGAGAAGACGAAGGATGAAAGGAGGAGGGATAATAAGGAAAATAAGAAGGATGAATGGGAATTGAAGGAAACAGTGCACGAGCGAAAGAGAAAAAATGAAAGGAAGAGGGGAAAGACGAGGAAGAAGGGTAATGAGAGAAAGAGGAAGATAAGAGGAATGGGAAGATCAGAGGAAGAGTGTACTGTAGATGATGAGAAGGGAGACGAGAGGTAAGAGAGGAGGAGAGGAAGAGGAAAGGTGTGATACGGTTGGTGCCTTTGAATGGAAGGAGGATGACAAAAGGAGGGACAGAAATATGATAAAAGTGATAGTAAGGTGAGAGAGAGAGAGAGAGAGAGAGAGAGAGAGAGAGAGAGAGAGAGAGAGAGAGAGAGAGAGAGAGAGAGAGAGAGAGAGAGCAGTCCCGTATTAGCCACCACCTCTCACCTCAATGGTTCAAGGGTTTATGGGGAAGGGGGGAGGAGGGAGGAGGGGAGGAGAGGGGAGAGGGGAGGAGAGAGGAGAGGGGAGGAGGGGAGGAGAGGGGAGAGGGGAGGAGAGGGGAGAGGGGAGGTAAGAGGGGAGGGTCGAAGGTGCAAAGAGGAAGAGAAAGAGGTAATATCCAAGATTGGCTCAGATATGTAATGTGTGTGTGTGTGTGTGTGTGTGTGTGTGTGTGTGTGTGTGTGTGTGTGTGTGTGTGTGTGTGTGTGTGTGTGTGTGTGTGTGTGTAGTCATCGTTATCGTCGTCGTCTTCTAATGATGATGATAATGATGGTCAACAAAAGTTAGTTTCCTTCCTTATAACTACTAGCTACTTATAATTTACTGATTATTAGTTAAAAATATATATTTATCAATTTTTCTTTTTTCATACACGAGGACTGTATAATTGTCCATATAATGTATAGTTATCATTCTCCTAATGTATTACTGGCATTTCACCCCGCCCGCAATTCATTGCGGAAGGGGTGTATGTGATCGTCGGCGTTTATTCATTTATTTGTGACTCTGTGCATCGATTATCTCTTGAGCCAATGAACGGATCACCTTCAAACTTTGGACAGGTGTTGGGTATATGGAACTGAGAAAGTGAATCGATTTTGGTGAAAATCCACAAAGGGTATGAGTGGGAGTGGGGATCCCAAGTTTGGGGCGCGGGAGGGGTGTTGTGACCTCGGGTCACTTTGCTCTAGTTTCAAATTGTATCATTTTTAAAATATTCTGTAATTATTTTCTGAATGATTTACTGCTACACTGTGGACGGAAGGAAAGGAATGAAGCACTGAAGGAGAACTGAAGGACGCACACAAGCATGTGAAGGGGAGGATGTGTGGATTGAAAGTCACCTGTCATGATAAAAGAACCATCAGCATGAAATGAAAAACCAGATGACTAAGAGCGGAGACAAAAGACATCACAACAAAATGAAAACTGGGAAAAAATAATGGAAAGAGAGAAGACAGGACAAAATTAGAGAAGGGAACCACGGTAAAGGCAGAGGCCAGTGGAAATCAGACCAAATCCAGGGCAGAGGCGAGTGAGAATTGTTCAAGTCTGAGAGAAAGAGAGAAAAAAAAAAATTACACGGAGAGCAGCGAGGGATAAAGGAAAATGGGAAGGAGAATGGGATGAAGGAAGGAAGGAAAGAAGGAGGAGGAGGAGGAGGAGGAGGAGGAGGAGGAGGAGGAGGAGGAGGTGGAAGTGGTGGGGAGAGAGAGAGAGAGAGAGAGAGAGAGAGAGAGAGAGAGAAAGGGGGCACAGGTGTGGGTCTATGCAGGTAACATATGTCCTTGAGGTGGTCAAAGCCTTAAGCTTATTATCAACGTGGCCACAGCAAGCTAGGCAGGAGGCAGGTGTATATGCCAGCAGCCAGGATCGTTAGGCAGGTGTATTAGGCAGGAGGCAAAAGTATAAAGTTGGTGCAAGAGGCTGGAGGTAGGTGTAAAAAACCAGGTGTATATATAAGGAAGGTATATAATACAGGTGGCAGGTGGGAAATGTAAGAGGCAGGTGTATAAATCAGGTGAACAGGGCAATAAAGCAGATGTTTAAGGCAGGATCCAGGTGTATAATGCAGGTATGACTGGGGTGAAGGGAAGCAAGGGCGAAACCAAAGTGGTACCGAACTAATTCGTGATACAGTGAGGGAGAGTACTGTAGTTTATTCTGGGAAAGGGATGGTGCGAGGAGAGGAGGGCAACGAATGTAGGTGGCAGGTGGTGTGTGTGTGTGTGTGTGTGTGTGTGTGTGTGTGTGTGTGTGTGTGTGTGTGTGTGTGTGTGTGTGTGTGTGTGTGTGTGTGTGTGTGTGTGTGTGTGTGTGTGTGTGTGTGTGTGTGTGTGTGTGTGTGTGTGTGTGTGTGCAATATTATTATTAAGGATGGAATGTTGTGTGCGTAGAATGGCCAGGAAAAGAAATTAGATTCTTGGATGAAACGGAGTTAGGAAATCCAATGATAAACGGGTAGAAGAGAGTATGCACTGATGGCACAGTCATACTGAGGATGTATATGATTAGGATGGTGAAAATGATGACGGTATATGAGTCTGAAGGTGGGAGGCTGCTTGAAAGGCTAAGAAATGGGTGTATCAATATGGCATACGAATGTGCTAACAAGCGATGAATAAACGTCAAGGAAGCAAAAGAAATAACGAATGACTGGAATGGATAGATGAAGCATGTACAATATGAAGATACACGTATACCGTACATGACAGGGAGTTGCACCCCTTATCTAACCCGGCTGTCAACTTAGTAATCTCTATCACAGAAACATTATGAAGCAAATTTTAGTGTGTGGAATAAAGGATATGTGTTGTGCTGCAAGGATCTTGATGGCTAAAACAAAAAGTGAATGGATGTATGGTTTATTTTATTGGGTACTAAGCTATAGCTTTACTTTTAAGCTTTCTTGTTTCAAATTTTTGGATTCCTCCCACCCAGTATACATTAGAGGGAAAAAAGGCTGAGTGACGATGATGACGACGATGATGACGACGAAGACGACGAATGATGATGATAAGATACGTGGGAAATATAGAGTGGGTATGAGGCATATGTGGTATCAGTGGTAAGTACGGAGTGCCGAAAAATTTTGCAAGTGTGTCACGAAGGTGTGAAATATAAGGTGGAAGAGGGACGGGTGCGACATACATAAAGTGGATGTGAAATAGAGAGCATGTATGAAGAAAATGTAGCGTGGGTGTGAAGCAGATATGATATATACGAGTATATACAGTGGAAGCGAGCTGTGGAAACATATGAGGAAAATGTACGGTGGTGATAGCCAGATGTTATATACCAGTAGACAGTACCTGCATACAGACGGTAATATGGACTTGAGAGCACATTCAAGGCTGATATACGGTGAACGTGAGCCAAATGTGATACACATAGTGGACCAAATATAATTCTCTACTTCCACTCCACCGTACGATTTCTCGTGTGTTGATGCCCAGTGTTATCACAGCCTACTCTGCATCATTCATTAATTTCCTATTCCCACTGCCACAACCACACCCACATTAGCCGACTAAGCCCCCAACCCACTCCCTACCCCTGCAGCACGTGAGATACTGCCACATGAGTTTCTAGTCCACCGCTCTTTACGGACCATGCTGTACTGTAAATACGATGAATGTGGGATGCAGATCACGTATGAAACTAATATACAGTAGACGTGAGGTAAATGTGACAAATATACAGTGAATGTGAGATACAGACCACGTATGAAACAGATCTACAGGAATGAGAGACGGGTGTGGCGTATATACGGCGGATGTAAGATGCAGGGCACGTAGGCGGCAGATATAAGAGATATACCGAGTGCCAGACATATGTGAGGAAGAGTGAGGCAGGTAGGGCGGTGAAATATGGAACAGGCAAGCGGCAGGTGCGAGAAAAAGTGAGACAGGTGGGCGGAAAAGGTGAGGCAGGTGCGAGAAAAAGGAGAGGCAGGTGCGAAGGAAAGGTGAGGCAGGTGTGGGGCGTGGAATGTGACAAGTGGGAAAAATGAGGCAGGTGCGAGACAGGTAATGAGGGGGGGAGGAAATAACCCCACACAAGGAGAGAGAGCAAAAGCGAGCGACATTGGTGGTGGTGGCGCAAGAGGTGAGGAAAGATGAAGCGGAAAAACAAATAGAAAGATGGAAAACAAATAATAAAAGGGCGAGGTCAAGGACGGAAAACGAAGAAAAACGGGAGAGAATAAAGAAAATAAAGAGACAAGAGGAAATACAAAAAATACCAAGAAGGAAAACAAATAATAAAAGGAGGAGCTCAAGGACGGGAAATGAAAAATGAAGGAAAATAAAAAGAAAGGATGGATGAAGACAACTATGAAGAATAAAATCCAAAATAGATACACGAGGAGGAGGATGGTATATGAAAATAAATACAAGAAAAGACGAAATGAAAGAAATACAAGAAAACACACACACACACACACACACACACACACACACACACACACACACACACACACACACACACACACACACAAAGGCAAGAAAAACATGAAAACGAAAAATTAAGAATAACAGGAAAATGCCAGAACAGCAAGATGATTAAATTACAAACTAGGGACGGGATACGAAGAAAATGAAAACAAAAGGTGGAGAAAGGTAAGGACGATAACAGGGGGAAGTGGAAGAAGAGGCATACATAACGATTAATAGAAGGGGAAGAAATGAAAGGGAAAATGAAGAATGAAAACACGAAGCACTGATAGGAAGCCTTCAACAGCGACAGGAGGAAAAGGAAGAGTAACATGGAGAAGACAAGGAAGATCAGAACAGGAAGAGACGAGAAAAAAATACAAGCGGATGAGGGGGCTGTAGAGGGAAAGCGGAAAGGAGAATGATTAAGTGTAAGATCGAGTTCAGGAGGAAAGAAGACGCTGAATAAGTATAAAGATAAAAGGGATCAGGAAACAATGGGACAGGATAACTGACAACATATATGGACGAAGACAGACTTAAGAGTATGAAGAAGACGTACAGGAAAAAATGGAGATCCCGAAATAGGTAGAAAGTACAATAAACACAAATGAAAATGAAAAAGAAACAATAAAGAGACGGAAACGAACAGAAAAGGTAATAAAGGACGAAAGACAAGATGCAGAAATGGAGAAAAGACAGCAGAAGAAGACATAAAAATGAGAGAGAGAGAGAGAGAGAGAGAGAGAGAGAGAGAGAGAGAGAGAGAGAGAGAGAGAGAGAGAGAGCAAATTGTATAAAGACTTTAAAGTGTTAACAAAGACGAAAGAGATGGAAAGAGGAGGGTCAGAAGAGGACACTAAACAAGAATAAAGAGGAAGGAGAGAGGCGGATAACCAAGACCACGAATAACTACACAATAAGGGCGATTTGTGGAGGGACACAGTAATATCAAGAAGAGGGAACGAGGGGAGAACTGAGGCTGGAAGGAAGGGCGGAGGAGAGAGGAAAAAGGCGGAGGAGGAGGGAAAAAGGATGTGGGAAGAAGAGAGAAAACGAAGGAGGAGGAGGGAGAAAGGATGGGGAGAGGAAAAGAGAGAGAAACGAAGGAGGAGGAGGAGGGAGAACGAAGGGAGAAGAAAGATAAAAGATGGGAAGAAGGAGGAGAATAAAGAGAGGAAGAGAGGAAAGGCAGGAGGAGTCAGAAAAGGAGGTGGCGGAGGAGAAAGAGAAAAAAAAGAGTTATGAGAAAGGATTATTAGAAAGGATGAAATAAAGCAATAAAGACGATGTAGGCAGGAAGATGATGGTGAGACAGACAAGAAGGTGGATATGAAAGTGAGGGTAACTGGAAATACAATATACACGCGTACAAAATGAGAGATCAGAATGCACAGATGGGGGGGGAAAAGCAAGGGGAAACTATCAATGTTCACTTTATCCTCACCTCACTCACAAATACTCTTCTCGTTAGGATGGAGAGTGAGAGACTAACGAGGAGAGTATGAGTGAGGTGGTAGGGGGGAGAGGGAGGGTGAGATCGAGGATGAGATGGAGAGGTATATGAGAGACGGGGTGTGGGTTGGTGGCGGGGCAGCGAAATGGCAGGGTACAGGGCGACATGGAGACGGTTTGTTTGTGGCCACCCTTTACGGGACTGAGGCGTCTTGCTATAGATAGATAGAATTTATCCTCAATTTTCTTCTTATCACTCACTCCCTTATTATCTACACCTACATCTGAATCGGTCCACACTAGGTCAACTGCGGGGTCGGATCTTCTACTCAGAGGAAGAGTGACAGCCGGAATTAGCTCTCTTTCATGCTCGCGAAGTATGAGTAGGGAACAAGTGTCTGTAGGAAAAGTGATGCATGTGTATGTGGAAGTGTTGTAATAGTTGTATTTATGTGTCCCATCGACTATATCAATAATCAATAAACAGACAAGATGCTAACACACACACACATGCAAACAAGTGAAAGGACATACTACAAGCACCTCAATGTCTGCCAGTGTCGGCTCGAACTAAGGACACGCGCACCAAGAGATGAATACGAGTACGCTACCCACCCAGCCACCCCTGCTGCGTTTATTTTTGCCTTCCAATTTTCCTTATCAATCTGTTATGCTTTTTTAATTATTTTTTCTTCATCTCTCCTTGTGTTTTTTTCTCATTCTTCTCTAGTCACTTTTCCCTTACTTCTCTCTTCTTCTTATCAACTTTTTGCTCTTTTCTTCTCGTGTCATCTTTGTCATACGTCTCTACCCTCTTACGTGATTTCCCTCTAACTTACTTTACGACTTTCCATCTCTCTTTCCATTCTCTACTCGTCTCTTCATCATTCCTATTGTCTTCATTCACCTCTCCAGGCTCTCTTTACCGCTTCATTTTTTCTGTCTCTCTCTCCTCTAAATATCTTCCTTCTTCATCTTTCCTCCTTCATTTTACCTTTATTTCTCTCTTTTCATTATTGGTCTCTCTTTAATCTCATTTTCATTTCTCTCTTTCCTTGTTCACTCTTACTTTCACCTATCTTCATCTCCTTCCTATCCATCATTTCCTTACCATACTTCCACTTACTCTCTCACATATCAACCATTTTCCTTTTTTCTACCTTTATTTCTCGCTTCTCTCTCATTCATTTTTTGCACTCCTCTTGCCTCTTTATTAGCCTCATGTATCTCTCTCTCTCTTACCTTTTTTCACGCATAGCTTTCGGTTCGCTTATCTCTCTCTCTCTTTTAATCTGTATCTTGTTCTCTTTGCGATTTTTCATCTTTCTCTCCTCCCTCTACCATTAAATTTCTCTTCCTCTCTCTCTCTCTTTTTCTCTCTCTCCCTCTTTGCTCTATTTTATCATTTTTCATCAATTCCTCCTCTCTACCTCCTAACTTGAACTCCTCTTCTGCTCTCTTTTTACTTCCCAGAATCCTACTATTTTAAATTTCCACATTAATTTCTTGCAATTTTTCAAGTGCAGACTTTTCCCCCTTTTTTTTTTTTTTCCTGTATCCTCACTCTCCCCACCTCTGGTCATTTAAAACTTAGTTAATGCTTCTCTCATTTAAATAAGAGTTACTCCTCTCTCTCTCTCTCTCTCTCTCTCTCTCTCTCTCTCTCTCTCTCTCTTATATGATATCAGGAACTTTCATCTATTTTTCTTCCTTTATTTACCTCCTTACCTGTTAAACTTTCACACTCTCCTTTCTCTGTTCTCTCCTCACACTTTTCCATTTCCTAATGTCTTCCTCCTCTTCACTCCTTCTCTTCCAGACTTTTCCTCTCCTTTCTCAGTTCACAGCTACTCTTCACTCTTCACAATATTTTCTCCTCTTCTTCTACACTCGTCTCTCCTCTTAGTCTTTTTCTCTCCCCTCTATTTCATCAGATTTCTCATCTCCTTTTCCCTTTTCTCAGTTTCCTCTTCTGTTTTCTTATATTCCTGCCTTCCACCATCATCCTCTCTGCCACTCTCTTCCTCTGTTGAAGCCTTTTGATTCCATTTCTCCTTTTTCTCTTACCTTCATTTCTCTTTCTCTGAACTTTTCTCCCTTCTGCTCTCTCTGAATATCTTTCATCTTTTCCTTAGAACTTTCCAAGCTCCTCCTCCTCTTCCTCCTCCTTCCCCTCCTCCTCGTGTCAGCTTATCTTCCCCAACTTCTCAACTTCTCCCACTTTTATCTTTCCACCACTTTCTTTACTTTCCTCCCTCCTGTGGTCTCCTTCCCACCCCACCTCTTACCCTCCCTCCCTCACCAACATCCTTCTTTTGCATCCTCTTTCCTCCTCCACTTCCCTCCCCTCCTCTACTCTTCCCTTCCCTTTTCGACTATTCTCCCTCCCTCCTTCCTTCTAATCCATATCTTCCCTTCCTTTCTTTTCCCTTAATTTCCCTCCCCTCCCAAACTCATCCCATCCCATCCTTTCCCCTTCCCTCCATTTTCCTCCTCTCCCCTCCTCTTTCCTATTCCCCTTACCCTTTCCCTCCCCTCCTCCACCCCCTGCATCTCCCTCCCTTACCTCTCCCTATCTACTTGTCAATTCAGCATTTCTTTCTTTGTTCCCTTCCTTCTTTTCTCTCTTCTCCTCCCCTCTTGATTCCCAATAATCCCTTTGTCTTGCCCTGCCTTTTGTTCCTTGTCTTGCCCTCTTCTGCTTTACCCTGCCCTGCCCTATCCTACCTTACCCTACTCTGCCCTTCCTTGCCTTGTCTTGCCCCCCTCTGCTCTTTCCTGCCCTGCGCTGACTTACGCTAACCTGTTATACCTTTCCCTGCTCTGCCTTATGCAGCCCTACCCTGCCCTGCCCTTGTCCTGTTCTACCATGTCCTGCCCTGCCTGTCCGTGTCCTTGCATACCCTGCCCTTCGCTAACTCCTGCACGCCTTGTTCAACCCTGTCCTGTCCTGCCCTTCTCTCTCTCTCTCTCTCTCTCTATCACAGCACTTCCACCTCCCAAATCCCTTTCCTCCTCACCCTTCCTCCCTCACCCCACGTCCTCTGCCACATCTTCCTCTCCCATGCACATTCTTTTTACTCCCTCATCCACTACTACCTTCCCCCTTATCTTCCCATTACTAACTGTACCCATACCCATAACGTCAGCCCTCCCCATTCCTCACTAACTCCCCTCTCCTTCTTTTCCCCCTCTCTTTCTCGTCCTTTCCCTTTCTTCTCCTCCCTCCCCTTCCCTTCCCTTCCTGCCCATTCTCGTCAACACTCCCTCTTTAAGTTCCCTTCCCATTCTCCTCTCACTCACTTCCCCTCCCCTCCCTTTCCACTGCCATTTCCATCCACAACCTTTCCCCTTTAACTGCCCCCCCTCCCCCAACCTCATCCGCGCTCCCCACCTCCTCCCCACCCACACCTGTCCCCACTGGCCTCTAACTCCCCACATATCACCTCGGAGGCACCCCAGGGACCTGACTCGGGTATTTCATTACTACACATGACTCCTCCCCTGGGTCAAGGAAGAAGAAGAAGTAAAAGGAGAAGAAAAAGAAAAAGCAGAAGAAGAAGAGGAAGAAGAAGACGAAGAAGAAGAAGACGAAGAAGAAGAAAAGAAGAAGAAGAAGAAGAAGAAGAAGAAGAAGAGGAGGAGGAGGAGGAGGAGGAGGAGGAGAAGGCAGAAATAAGAAAATGTGCATGAGGAGGAGACGGACCAGTAAGAGATGAGAGATAGTGGAGGAACAATATAATAATAATAACAATAATAATCACAACAAAAACAAAATAATAATAATAATAATAAAGGGGTTCCCCAAAAGAGCAAATAAGGAACCCAGAAGAGGAAAGCTTAACTCCTTCACGGTGAAAATGTCTAGTATTTCTTCACGCTAACTCACCTCCAAGAACCCCTCCATCTCAAGAGCTATAAAAAAATCTCAGGTAATTTCCGTCTATTTCAAAACTTTATTCTGACTAACGCCGGGTAATTTTCTTTTGCCTGAGAGATCCTTACGACAGACGAAGTTTAAATAAAAAATAAAATGAGCGGTAAGAAGTAAATCACAGGGACTAAGAAATAACAAGATGCAAAGACCGCAGGGAGAAGAGTTTGAGGGGAGAGGAAGAGAGGAGAGGAGGGGAGACGATCGCATGGAAGAGAGCATCCAGGGGAGAGACAGGGGAGGGGAGGAAAGGAGAGGAGAGAAGCATGTGGGGTGGAACCAATGGGGGGATGGATGGGGTCGGGTGCTTGAGGGGGCGTGAAATTGGAGGGGGGTGGGAGTGGAGGGAGGGGGGGGAGGAGGATGGAGGGGAGGCGGAGTTCGAGAGTGGGTGAAGTTAGGATGAGCGTGTGAGGTTGGGGTGAGGGTGAGACTGAGCTGAGGGCGAGTCAGGCTGGTGCGAAAAAGTGTGGTTGGGGCGAGTATGTGAGAGTTGGGTGAGAGAGTCTGTTTTGTGTGAAAGAGAGAGAGACGGGTGAGAAAGTGAGGCTGGGGTAAGTGAGAGAGGGGTTAGGAAAAGGAAGGCTAGGGTCAGGAAATGGGAAAAGCCTGGGGAAGGTGACACTGGGAACAGAATGATAGTTATACATCGAAGCAGGAAATGGAAAATGGAAGTTCGTGAGGGAGAAAGGCAAAGGAGTGAATGACGCTGGGGAGTAGGTAGGAATGGGGAGAGGGTAAAGTTGGGAAAGGAGAGTGGTAGAACTGGGGAGAAAGGGTGAGGAGTGGGTCAGATTGGGGAGACATTGAGGTGACCATGACAGGAGAGAGAGAGAGAGAGAGAGAGAGAGAGAGAGAGAGAGAGAAACTATAGGGAAACAGTAGACAAGATAACACACATAAAGAGAAGAACGTCATACTAGAAATGATTGCTTAATATCAAGAACGACAATGATGATGATAACGATGCAGTGAATATGGAAAAAAAAAATCTACACTACAGGAAAATGAAAAATAAAAAGTTACACGATAGGACAGTTATCGGGAAGTGTAAAATGTCCGAAAGAAAAGCAATTTGGAAAGATGGGTGGAGAAGAGTTTAAGGGAGATGAGGTGGTGAATTTTAAACTAACTTTGAATTCCCCGAGAGTTTTGTTGGCGCTGAAGTATGGTAGTCTATCTATCTATCTGTCTATTTATCTATCTATCCCTCTATCTATCTAGGCCTTCTTTTCTATTTCTGTCCATTTTTCTACCTGCGTCTACCTAACGATACTGTATATCGGCACTGGTGTAACTATATATCTATTGTCAAAGAATATCTATGACGGCAATCTAACAACGACACTAATACAATGTTAATGCAAGAATCCTAATCCCAAAATTATTCCCAGGCTGATTCTCAAACACCAGGATTTACAGTGATATTGACAAAAACAATCCTTGAACATCAGCTAAGCAAGTTCACTATACTATGCCAAGGATTTCTTTTATTAACAGGGGAAGGAAAAACAAATGGATATAAAAAATAATGATACTGCCTCCCCCTCCCGGTTTTTATTTATTTATTTTTATTCATGTAGTCGTTTATTAATGGTAAAAGTAGACATTATGGTTGGGAAAAGGGGCAACGGTGATTGGGGGATATGCCAACTGTGTGAGTGAGAAAAATGTAATAAAAAAAAAAAGGGGGGGGGTGAAGGAATGTCTAGATTACTTGGTGACCTACCGAGAGAGACGTTTGACTAAAAAATAAAAAACTAAAATGAGAGAGAGAGAGAGAGAGAGAGAGAGAGAGAGAGAGAGAGAGAGAGAGAGACCATAAGTAACTGTGTACAAAAATCTTCATTCTGCTGTTTAGTTGAGGTATATTATCCAACAGAAATAAACCACAGGCATCACATGTACCACAAATTACTGCAGATCATGACAAGACAACAGAATACACTACTACAATACACCATTACATCGTACACAGAGCACACAACATACACCCACACAAGCAAAGGTACTCCCACACCCAAAATACACCCCACAACCAAAGTTACTTCCATATATATGCAACCATGAAGCACACACAGCAACCATGCCTACACTCACACACCCACATCCCTTGACCCACATCCATATAAACCCCCACAACCTACGAGTATATGTATGTAACTCCGAAAAAGACATTGCTACCATATCTTTCCTCCAACACCCACACTCCCCGTACACCTCTACAGGCAAAGTTACTTTAACGTACACAAGCAACCCCAACTTCCCTTACATACCCCCCGCCCAAATCTACACCCACGATACACTTATACAGCCAAAGTTACTTCAATATATATATGCAACCCAAGATACACCGCCCCTCCCTGCCTCCCACCCCCACACCCCTGCCGGCAGCACACCATCACATCACCACCACCATAACACACTCCACTAGCCACCAAATGGACCGTGTAATATATGCACGAGTGTCTTCCTTCTCACTCGCTCTCCCCTCATTATTTCACCATTTACCGCTGCCTCCCCCTCTCCCTCAACACATGACTACTAAACCTTGACCTCAATACCTTCCTACACCAATACCTTTATACATACTCCAACCGATAAAGAATTTTGTCTGAATATGATAATTCCACAGTGAACCCTTCTATTTTCATAACATTTTCTATTCCATTTCTTTCTACGTTCATACGATTTTATTCAACTTCGGGGGAGACGTCAATCTGTACAGGAGTTAATAAAAAGCGTTACATATTCCGTCACTTCAGGATTAATGGTTCACGTACTTAGAAAAATCATCTCAAGTTGTGGCAAGAACGTGATGAAAAAAACGCCATCGGACTAAAGAGGTTACACCAGGGGCGGCAATTTCAACTGTATAATATTTAGAGTATCCATTAATATACAGGAGATTTTATGAATAAATCAAACCATTTACCATTAATTCTAGCCCAAAAGTAGTTATATTTCAGGATGACGAAATATTATGATGGGGTTCTGTCCTCCCGCGAAGAAATACGGGTGTGATATATAGGAAGACATATGGTGGGATGGATGGGCCTGTGTGTGTGGGGAGGGAGGGTTATCGAACGATTCTCAATATCCTCTGACCCAGAATCGTCCTTCTATCCCCATCTCAATCTCTCTCACACACGCATATCCACAGCCGTACCTCCACCAACCCCCCCTCATTCCCCCTCACACACACACACACACACACACACACACACACACACACACACACACACACACACACACACAGCAAGACCATACCTCTTCGCATAACATTTTCTACCCTTGTATCGTGGAGATAAATGGAAGGGGGAAAAGCAGTCACTACTACTACTAGGAAAATTTCATCACCATTAGCCTTCCTGCTTACTCTATCATATCTTCCTGACACATATCGATACTTTCCTCCATTTCTTTCATAAATATTTGCTGCTCTATTCGCTTCAGGTCACGAATTTTCAGTCCATTTCTCGCAAGGTATAAAATTCATGATCAGTCCCGTGCTTACCTTACTTTAACCCTGTCCCTCAGTCATCCTCAATGGGAATGATGTAGCTATGATAACGCTGTAAGAACACACGAATATTCTAACTAGTGTGTGTGTGTGTGTGTGTGTGTGTGTGTGTGTGTGTGTGTGTGTGTGTGTGTGTGTGTGTGTGTGTGTGTGTGTGTGTGTGTGTGTGTGTGTGTGTGTGTGTGTGTGTGTGTGTGTGTGTGTGTGTGTGTGTGTGTGTGTGTGTGTGTGTGTGTGTGTGTGTGTGTGTGTGTGTGTGTGTGTGTGTGTGTGTGTGTGTGTGTGTGTGTGTGTGTGTGTGTGTGTGTGTGTGTGTGTGTGTGTGTGTGTGTGTGTGTGTGTGTGTGTGTGTGTGTGTGTGTGTGTGTGTGTGTGTGTGTGTGTGTGTGTGTGTGTGTGTGTGTGTGTGTGTGTGTGTGTGTGTGTGTGTGTGTGTGTGTGTGTGTGTGTGTGTGTGTGTGTGTGTGTGTGTGTGTGTGTGTGTGTGTGTGTGTGTGTGTGTGTGTGTGTGTGTGTGTGTGTGTGTGTGTGTGTGTGTGTGTGTGTGTGTGTGTGTGTGTGTGTGTGTGTGTGTGTGTGTGTGTGTGTGTGTGTGTGTGTGTGTGCAAAAATTGGAAGGTAACGGAAGAAGGAAAGTGGATATTTAGGAAGGAGAACATGAAAGTAATCTATGGTACTGCCAGCTACCGCTCCTTCCTCACCTGTCCCTCCCTGCCTTCCCCGTGTACCCTGTCATATACCTGGCTTATTCCCATGCGTTTCGCCTTATTATTCCAAGTTTTTTTTTTTTTTCTCACAATTTGGGGTGTTTCTGCGCACTTAATCGTTTTTTTTTTTTTTTTTTTTTTTTTTTTTTGTCAACCTGGTCCCACTGAAGTTATGAAGACTTTCCTCCCAGAATAAGAGTTGTATGACAATGCCACTGGCGCTAAAAGACTCATGGTCCAAGTTTGGCACTTCCCTCGCAAAAGGGAGATGAGGGACCTGGGGGAAGGAAGTGAAGGGCAATGCTGTTCCCAAAAGGCTGCGCCACTACTTCACAATTTTGTGGCAGAATCTGGTCAGGTGGGGTTGGCTACAAAAGTCCTCCCACCTAATTTTTGTAATGGACCCAAAGAACAATGTTACACTATTATTAAAGGTACAAATATTTCATGCCCGACTCAAAGACACCTTGCGCAATGCTTAGTGAATATCAATTACGTATCAGATTATAGGTCGAAGCCCCCAGACAGGATAACTGAATGTGAGAGCTTATAGTGATATAAACCATGCTTTATGTGATACGAAGATACACGTTGGCCATTAAGATTTCCCACACCGGAAGATCATAAATGTATTAAAAACGAAGCCACTGGTATATTGCCCTCACCTGAGCAACACTATATTCAGTTCCGCATCACCGCTGCTGGTTCTATGCTTTTATATCTGCGACGTACGACACAGTTATGTTAAAGCGAAGTATGCTGACTTCATTCTTCTTGTTGCTGTTCTTGGAGAAAGCCTCGACTTGAAATAACTGTAGTTATATGCTTGGGTGTGAACAAGACTGAAATGAGATAGAGCAGATCAAAGCTGACCCGACTGACTGTGAATGGACTTCAACTGACCTGACTGGGCCACATTGGAAGGCAAGGCCCTGAATGGAACTGACTGAACCTAATTGGAGCTGAGTGGCACCGAAACAGACAGAACTGACCTAGCGTGCCTGAGAGGAAGCAGAACGCCGAAGTAGTTTAAGTGACCTATATGGTTCAAATCGGCTCTGAACAAACGTTAATCTGAGTGAGCTGTAGTAATAGGCATGAAGGTTAAGGATGAACTTAGTGATTTTATTTGACCTACATGGATCTGCACTGATCTGAATGTACCTGCAGTGATGACGCGGTCGGCTGAATGTGAAGGGTCTGGATTAAGTGGCCTGAATGAATCTTTCCACCACTAATGTGCTCCTCAAAGCTAATAAAATCGCCCGCTAGTGTCAAGTATATAATATGAAAGACATCCTGTGATTCACGGAGCTAGCAGCCCAATTTCTCTTGTTCTGCTCATCCTAGTGTTAAAACACATTTCCCACACACCTTTCACTGCTCACTCTCCACATCATTTACTCTCTGTACATAGGTTTACCGGTACCTCATTCCACTCAGGTTTTCACAACATTCTTCACATCTGCCATTAACACACTCTCTAACACCAAATTCCATTATCATGTGCCGTCTCACCCAATCTTGTTTACAGTCACTTCACCCTCGCCATACTCATTCATATTAGCAAACAAGCGTTTCCACCTGCTGGTTATTTCCATTTGTTAACATTATCCCAATTTAACCCTTTACAATTTCCCTCCTTTTCCCACTCCCACATTTTTTTTTCCAACTTTCCACCCAATGTCTTCCTATTTTAATTACAAATTATTCTTTTCTTCTCTCTCTTTATTAACAGCTTCAGTCCGATAAACCATTTCATTTTCATTAATAAAAAGACTATTATATTCAACCCACGGGAGGACTTTCGAGTTAGAGGGGTCGGACAGTGTTCCAAAATCCCCTCTCTGTTAGGGGGTGCTCCTAGGCTGCGTAAAATCGTCTGTGGTACCGCGATTAACTGAAAGCGACAACAACAAACTACCGTACAGGGGTTAATCTCTTATACACTTCGTTTCTCGACACATTTTCTCTTTCTTATGAGGTCCTTTCTTGCAGCAGCCCTCTCCTCTACCACTTGACCACCACCCTTATTTATTAAGTTTTATTTTGCATCCTATGTCACATGTTTTTTCATTTTCTATCCTCTATCCCACACTATTCATCAGTCATCATTTTCATACATTCATTCTTTCCCCTCACACCAATTCATTCCCCGCCCAAGGCCCTGTCATGTTTTCTCCCCTCCTCCAATACTTTCAAGCCTCTCCCCCTCTCTCTCCCGATTACTTTACTCCCTCCTCTCTCTACAGCACACACACACACACACACACACACACACACACACACACACACACACACACTATCTCTCTCTCTCCCGAACGAGAAGCTAGGAACTTGTCTTTACTGCCCCGACACGAAATATATGCGCATATGTTGTTCCTGCGAGTATATCCTGATAGAGACGAGGCGGAGGGAGGGAGGGAAGGAGGAAGGGAGGGAGAGGAGAGGAGAGATTGGAGGGAGGGAGGGAGACGTGTGAGTGAGGAAAGGAGGCAAAAGGATCAAGAAAGGAGGAAGGGAGGGTGGAAGGGAGAGAAACAGCGAGAAAAGATGGAAGAGTACGGAAGGAGGGAAAATGATGAGGAATGGAGGAAGGAAGGGATGAAGAAGAAAATCGAGAAGGGAAGGTGGGAAAGGGTAAGGGAAGGGAAGGAAAATCGAAGGGAGGAAGGTAAAAGGTTAGGAAGAGAGAAGGAAGAGAGGGAAAATGGGCGAGGGAAGGAAAATGGGCGAAGACAGTAAGGCAAAGTAAAAGAATTTTGAACAAAGGAAGGGTGGGGAAATTTTGAGGAAAGGACGGAGGGAAATGAGAAGGAAAGGAAAGGAATGAAGAGGAAGGAAGGGAATGATGAGAGAAGGAAATGAGAAGGATGGAATGGAATGAAGAGGAAGGAAGGAAATGAAGGAAGGAAATTAGGAGGAAGGAACGGAATGAGGGAGAAAGAAAGAAAGAAGAAAGGAAGGAAAGGAATGAAGAGGAAGGACACGGGGGGAAAGAAGAGAAGAGGTGGGAAGGTGAAGAAAGGAAGATGAGGGTATGGCATAAGAAATTAGGGAAAGACGCGAATGAACGAAAACGGAAGGAAAAAGGAATGGGGAAGGAAAAACATAAAACGAAGCGAAGGAAAAGAGACGGAGGGGAAGAAGCAAAGGAATGGAGACGTAATGAAAGAAGAAATGGACAGCAAGAAGGGAAGGAAAGGAGACGGAAAGGAGACGGAAAGAAAAAATTGGAAGGAAGGAGGGAAACGAAGAAGAGGAAGATGCAACCAGAACTCAACATCGTCATGCAGCTTATGTTATTTTCCTTTCCATAACGAGCTTTGAATATATTACCCTTTCATCCAGTCGTACAAAATTCCACAGCAATTTCTGAGTGTTGTGTGCCGGTAGACCTCACTCCTCCCTTGCTAAACCATTTCAGCATGACGTTAAGTAATTCGTTCTTATTACCGCCAGACGGTTTTGTTCGCCTCAAGAAAAACTCGCTGCAAATGAAAGGACCAGAAACATTCTCCTATAAGCCCTTCACTATAGTTCTTTCATCTTAACTTGGCTCAGGATTTAGTCCTTTTGCAATTTATTTCACGTACCTAATATGACAAAAAAATAAATACAACTGTACATCCTTCTCACAGTACTATATCGTGGCTAGCATCATACTCGTGTTAATCTACTGCTACAAGTCATCACGCAATATAGAGGGTAATTGTAGGCCCATGTCAAAGGAAACATGGTTTAACAAATATTTCCACCTACACTGCATCATACCGCGTGGTAATAGAACGAATTAAAAAAAAAAAAAAAAAGAGGTAACAGGCGCCATCGTAGTGAAAGGGTAAGGATAGGGGACTGATAAATAAGGGGGGTGGGGTCTTCAGCGTCACCATTATTACCCTAACTACACAATAGGTGCCAAAATTGAGTCCATTGTCGTTGCCTACCCACTATCTTATAACAAATGGCCAAGAAAGGAGTGTTACGTGTGTTGCTGTCCCTTACACTCCCTTTGTATTCTTTGGGTGGGAGAGAAAGGCTATGAGAGGGAGGAAGTGAGGAGGGAGGAAGTGAGGAGGAAGTAGGGAGGAGACAAGGAAAGGGAGTGGGAAAATAGAGGGAAGGTGTGATGGTGAAGGGAGAAGAGGAGGGAAATTGGAAGACGAGAAGGAAAGGGGATGTGAGAGAGAGAGAGAGAGAGAGAGAGAGAGAGAGAGAGAGAGAGAGAGGTGGGGGATGGAGGGTAAAGAGACTGAATGAGAGAGGAAGTGAAGACGGATTGAGGGAAGGAGAAAGGGATGAAGTTAAGAGAAATGGTAAGAGAGAGTAAGCAGGAAGGAATAACAGGAGAGGAGAGAGAAGGGGAGAGGGAGGAAATGAGGAGGAAATGATGCCAAGGAGACACGTAAGAACTGGCGAGGGCTGAAGAAAGTGGGGAGGAGAGAGGAAGTAAGGCGAAAATACGGAAAAGGAGAGGGAAGAAGAGTGGTGGGGCAAATGAGGAAGAAACAGAAGAAAGATGGAGAGGAAACATGGAAAGAGACGGATGGGGAATGAGGAAGGAGGGAATGGGGAAGGAGAAAATGCAGATGAGAGGAGGACACGGCTGAAAAATGAGGAAGGAAAGATGATGGCAGGGTGGGGCAGGGAAAGCTAGCATGTTTACCACAAAATTAATGCGCTAGTTTCACCCACATCTTAAGAACATATATATTGGTACCGAAATCTCCAACACGTATTCCTTGCAAGGTAATCGAGCAGGTATACCCCTTTTTACTTTCACCTGGACTTGAACTGCCATCTCTTCACCTTGAACGGTGAGTTGTAACTATAGATTAACTTTAGAATATGATGTTAGTCAAGGAGTGTTGTGGAAAGAGTGGTAATGTCAAAAGAAGGGGAAAAGAATAAAGGAAATGTAAAAGGAAAAGTAAAAAAGTGTGAGAGGGAACAGGGATAAACTTCCAAGATAAGAAATGAGGTGAGAGAACTAAAGGAGGAGGAGGAGGAGGAGGAGGAGGAGGAGGAGGAGGAGGAGGAGGAGAAAATAACAGAAATTGAGGATAAAAATGGAAAAAAACTGAACAAGAATAAATGGAGAGAGAGAGAGAGAGAGAGAGAGAGAGAGAGAGAGAGAGAGAGAGAGAGAGAGAGAGAAATAAAAAGGAGGGAAGCAAGAGATAAGGGAAAAAGTCTATGAATAAAATATGAGTGTCTCGCCATGGATTGTGCTGCTCAATCCTTTAATGTATCTCTCTCTCTCTCTCTCTCTCTCTCTCTCTCTCTCTCTCCCTCTCTCTCTCTCTCTCCTTCCCTTCTTGTCTCATCTTTTTCCCAAACTTTCCCTCCTCCTCTTACCATTACTTTCCTCTTCCTCCCTTCCTCCTCCATCTTCACACTGTATCTTGCATCTCCACTCTTCCGCACTGCTTCCTTTCTCCCCTTTCTAATTCCTCTCTCTCTGTCTTTCTATTCTTCTCTCTCCCCCTCCCTCTCTCTAACAATAATTCTTCTTTCTTGTTTCTGCTCACTCGCTCTCTGCCCTTCCTCTCTCGCCCCACGTGTGTTTCCTTAGCTTCCTTCCTTCCTTCTTTTCGTTCGCTTCTTCCTTCCATCCTTCCTTCTTTTCGTTCGCTTCTTCCTTCCATCCTTCCTTCTTTCCTTCCTTCCTGAGTTCTTTCATTATTTCTTCTTACGTTCCTTCCATCGTCTTGTTCTCAGTTCACTATTTTATCATGTATCTTTCTGCTTCCTTGCCTATGATGCTCTCTCTCTCTCTCTCTCGTCCAACCATCCCTTTCATCTTACTCCCCTCCCTTCCCCCTTCTCTCTCTTCCCTTCCCCCTCCTACCTCCCTTCCCTCCCTTCCTTACTCCCTACCCCACTTCCTCCCTCTCTCCATATCCTATTAGCCCGCCTCCTTCATATCCTGTTGAGTTCCTCCTCTCCTCCTCTTCCTACTCCATCTTGTTAATTCATTCCCTCCCTCCCTCCCTCCCATCTCCCTTCATATCCTGTAATCCCTCCCTTCTCCCAAATCCTGTTCACTCTCTTTTTCCTCTCCCTTCTCTCTCTCATTGTCTTTACCTCCCTCCTTTCCTCCCGTTTCCTTGTATTTTTCCTGTTCCCTCCCTCCCACCTTCCCTCCCTTCAGTGTGTCACTTTTTCCACCTAATTTCTTTCCTTTCTTCATTCATTTTCTACTTCGATGCCTTCTCATTTTCCTTTTTTTTTTTTTTCCCCCTTTCTCATCATCATCACACTCCCCCCTTCCCTCCCTCACTCCTCCTGTCACAAACTCCTCCCTCCCCAAGTCCCTCCCTTTTATTGCTACGGTTCCTCCCTACATCCTTTTCTCCCTAGTTCACTCTCTTTCTCCCTTCCTGCCTCATCCTCTTCACGCCTTTCCCTCCTTTTCACATTCCTCATTCTCTCCTCCTCCTCCCCCTCTTCCTCCTCCTCCTATTCGCTCCCATCTTGTATTCCTCCTTCCTATCCTTATTTCTTTCCTACCCCTCCTTCCATCCCTCCCTCCCTACCGTCTTTCCTCGCTCTCTGTTTTCCTGTTCTCCCTTCCTCTCCCTTTACCCCCTCTCTTGATCTCAGTCTAGCTTCCTCCATCCATCTATACCTTCTTCCATGTCTTGTTTCCTCCCTCCCCCTCCACCTCTCCATCGTTTTCATCCTCCCTCACTCTCCTATAGCAGCCTAACTTCCTCCCTTACACGCCTTCCCTTCCTCAATTTTCCCTTCCCTCTTATGCCTACCTTATTTCCAACCTCTCTACTTACCTCTTGCCTTTTACTTGCCTTCTCCCTTCCCTGCTTTCCACCTATCGTTTCCTCCTTCCCTCTTTCCCTCCTCCTTACTCTTCCTACCCCTCCCCCCCCTTTTTACCTCCTCCGTACTTATTTCTTACATTCTCTTCTCCACCCTATTCTTCCCTCCCTCCCTTCTTTTCTACCTTTCTCCCTTCCTTCTTCCCTACTTCTCTCCCTCCCTGCTTACCTGCCTTCCACCTTCCCCTTTCCATCCTTCCTTCCTTCCTTTCCTTCCTTCCTTCCCTCCCTCTTCTCTCCACTGTGAGGACTAGCTGAAGTAAGTAATGAGTTTCTCCCAGGACTGATATTACACTCCTCCACCCACACTTCTCTCTCTCTCTCTCTCTCTCCTACAGTGCTTCCTCCCCATTCCTCACTTTATATTCATTATCTTACATTGCTTTCCTCATTCTCACGCTCATTCATTTCTCTCTCTCTCTCTCTCTCTCATTTCTGTATTAACCTACCCATCACCGTCACCTCCACAATCCCTCCCTTCACCACTCTCTCTGTCTGGGTCTAATAAAGAGAGACAGCAATCTTTATCACTTTGAGGGAGATTAAGCCTGCTACTCTCCCTTCTCCCTTTTCTTCTTCTCCCTTCCTCTCTCCCAGCCCCTTCCTTTCTCTCTCCTTCCCTTTCCCTTCCTCTCTCTTTCTTTCCTCTTCCCATTCCCTTTCTCTCTCCCTTTCCCTACCTTTCTGTTTCCCTCCATCATTTTCCCTTTCTCTCTCCCCTTTACCATTCTTTTTCCCACCCTCCCTTCCTCTCTCTTTCCATTTCTCTCTCCCCTCTCCTGTCTATTTCCCCACCAACCTTCTATTTTTTCCCCTATTTATTCTCCTCCTTTTTATCTTCAACCCTTTCAGATCGATGACTCCTGCGTTCAGTTCCTACTTCCATCGAACTACTTTCTTCCCCCAGTGAGCTCGCGTTAATATGGGGCAAAAAGGAGTTACCTGAGTTTAAGAATAATCACTTTACTACCACCTACACCTCTTTCACCTTAACTTGGCCCAGATTTTCATTCTTTTGCAGTTTATTTCACGTAGCTCAGCGACAGAAAAAGATAATGCTGTGGCTCTACATCCTTTCCACAGCACTTATTCGTGACTAGCACCATAATCTCGTATTCCTATTATAAATGCAATAAAGATGGAGCGATGTCAACTTTAGGCCAACTTAGAGTAAAATGAATATAACCCTTTCAATCCGACGGTATGCTCTCTCCCTGTGTATTCTTGCTACATCCGGACACTTATGCAGCCTGGGAGAGACTTTCTAGAACTGGGGGGCTACTTTCTCGAACTTGAGGCGTTACTTTCTAGAACTGGGGAGCTGCTTTCTAGTGTTGGGGAGTTAGATCTAGCCCACAGCATCCTCTTTACAGTTTAGAGGCGAAACACGAGGTAAATATAATCGCCTGGCATAAAACAGATTTTAAATCATGAGTAAAGGGGTGAGGTTTGTATAAAATATTTCCTTCGTAGCCAATACACGACGCAAAGGGCGTCATCGTACTGAAGGCTCTGATGTAATATTCCTTGCTCTTTAAAATTCTCTCTCTCTCTCTCTGTTGACACATTTAACACTCCTCCACTCGCAACTGTAACACTCAGTCGCTCATTTTAACTCAGAAATATTATGATTCTCTCCCACTTTCTTTCTCTCTCTCTCTCTCTCTCTCTCTCTCTCTCTCTCTCTCTCTCTCCCAAGATACGCCTTGCTCTCTACCTTCCTCTCATCTTCCCTTTACTCTCCAGCCAACACAAGCAGTCTCTCTTTTCTCTACATCCAGCAACACACTCCCCTTACACAATACAACAATCATACTCCTTCGCATCTACATTGTCTGTCTGTCTGTCTCGAATGTAATACACTCACACTCTTTCTTCTCTCTACGTATATTCAGTTTCTTACCCCATGCAGAAAAAACTCTCTATTCTCTCTCTCTCTCTCTCTCTCTCTCTCTACTTTCCCTATCCCTCCCTTGCCACATAGTCATCAGTTGCACCTTTTAACAAGATTGCAACCAAGGGGTGAGGGAAGGAGGAGGAGGGGGAAGTGTGGGGAGGTGGGAAGGAAGGAAGATGACAGACAAGAGAGTGAAAGGAAGAGGGGAGGAGGGAGGGATGGAAGACGGCAGACAGGAGAGAAAAAGGAGGTGGAGGGGAAGTGGGAGTTGCAAGGGAAGGAGAAAGGTAAGGGGGGTGAGAAGATGGGAGACAAGAATTGAAGGAAGGGAACTGGAGAGAGGGGATGGGACGTGAAGGGAGGAAGGGGGAGAATAAGGGAGTGGATGAAGTGGATGAAGGAGAGAATGCAGCAGAGGGGAAGAGGAAAAGAGAGAGAGACTGACCTGAGGAGAGGAGTGAGAGAGAGGTGCGAAAGACAGGCGAGACGAGAGGGACTCCAAATGATAGGGAGGGGGGAGAATGAAGTGAAAATGTGGACAAGTAGGGAGGAGAAGGGGAACCTGAGGGTAATGAGGAGGAATAAGGGTCGAAAAGACTAGAATGTTGCAAAAGAGGAGGGGAGAGGAGGACTACAGGGAAAATGGAATAAAATGGGAGATACGCGGGCGAAAATGGGGTGCGAAGACCCCCCAGGAGAGAGAGAGAGAGAGAGAGAGAGAGAGAGAGAGAGAGAGAGAGAGAGAGAGAGAGAGAGAGAGACAGTATGTGTAAGTGAAAACGGGGAAAAAAAAAGGTAAGAAAAAATCGAGAAATAAGAAGAGGGACGAGAGATGGGAAATGGGGGGAGATAAGGAGGGGGGAGAGGAACTGAGTGAGAAGAGGAAAGGAAGAGGAGGTGTGTAATGTCTCCCCTCATAATCACACCCTCAGCACCAGACAAGAATAATGGGAAGCTGAAGAGGACGAGGTGGGGAGAAGGTCATTTTACAGAATCTTTTAAAAATATTTTCATAAAGGCGTCTACATTATCATCATGGCGCTGAAAAAAAAAAATACTGTGGTGTAACATCTAGGAAGGTAAGGAAAAAAAGTCATAAAATTTTCTTAATGAATATCTAAGGTTAATGGTATCATGCTCAGAGTGTGTGGTAGTACAAAAATGAAGACTGTGGTGGTGGAGGTGGTGGTGGTGGTGACGTTAATGATGATAGTGTTAATGACGATGATGGCGATGATGACAGAGAAAATTGACAAATAAATAAATGAGAGAGAGAGAGAGAGAGAGAGAGAAAGGGGATGTGCATATGGATATTCGGATACAGGAGGAAAATTAATGAATAAATGAATGAATAGACAGGCAGAGACGGGGATAGGAGGAAGGGAGGATGGGAGAAACGTATGAAGGAAGGATGGATGGATGGATGGATGGATGGATGGATGGATGGATGGATGGATGGAAGGAAGGAAAGCAAGCAGAGGAAGAGGAAGAAGGGCAGAAGGAAAGAAAACAGTAGAGGAGGAAGATGGAAAGAAGGATGGAAGGAAAGAAAACAGAGGAAGAGGCAGAAAGAAAGCAGGGAAAGAGTGAACAGAGAAACAGAGGAAACAGAGAGACATAGAAAGAAGGAAGCAACTGAAACATGAAAGAGAAAGCGAGAGGAAGGAGGAAGAAGGAAGGACGGAAGGAAGGAAGGACGGA
The DNA here is from genome assembly GCF_032717465.1 of Coenobita brevimanus. Classification (NCBI taxonomy): domain Eukaryota; kingdom Metazoa; phylum Arthropoda; class Malacostraca; order Decapoda; family Coenobitidae; genus Coenobita; species Coenobita brevimanus. The sequence continues at coordinate 25,947,010 of NC_137047.1, read as the reverse complement.
AGGAAGGAAGGAGGTGGAGAGAGAGTGAGTGACGGGAGGAGGGAAGGTTATCAATAATCCTAGCAAGTCTGTCATTACTATCACCAGCAATGGGGGAAGAAGAAGAACGAGGAGGAGGAGGAGGAGGAGGAGGAGGAATAGAAGGAGGAGGAGGAATAGGAGGAGGAGGAGGAGGAGGAAGTACAATCTATACAGAGTTAGACAAACAGATTCCACGGTTCTTTGTAAGTAGGTCCTTTCTAGGTGGATTAGCCGTGGCATAAAAAAAAAATTGAGCGAGAGAGAGAGAGAGAGAGAGAGAGAGAGAGAGAGAGAATAAATACAATAACACAACTACTAATAGAGAATAATACTTGCAACATTAAGGAATGGGAGGAAAAATGATCAGCAGAAGCATTCATGACAAAGGAAACCAGAAAGATCAACATGGAGAAGATAAAGAAGAGACGACGTGAAAAAAAATAAAAGAAAAATTAGGAAACATAAGAAGATGGGAAGAAAGCACGAGAATATGTGGATAAAAGACAACATGATAAAATGCGAAATAAGGGAAGAATGTGCAGGGAAGACTGACAAAAAGAGGACTGAGGTCGGGGAAAGAAGAAAGAAATCAAGACAAAATTAAATCAAAAAATAACAAGGTATGACAAAAAGACAAACGGTGCAAAAGAAAGAAGAAAAAGAGAGAAAAGAAGAGAAAAGGGAGAAGAGAAGAGAAGAAATGAGAAGAGAAGAGAAGAGACAGGAATACGAGAGGAGAAAGGAAAGGATGAAGCAACAGGAGAGAGGAGGATCCAGTAAGCCAACTACATTCCTTTACTGCCACACTTATCACACGTTACAGCACCACCACCACCACCACTATCCTTCCTACTCCCTCCACCACCACCACCACCACCATCATTATCTTCCACACAGCTGTCATATATCCACCATCGCCTCTACCATCCTCCATCAAAGCCATCGAATCCACCACCATCCTCCGTCAAACCCATCAAGCCACCACCATCCCCCTTCAAAGCCTCCACCACTCTCTCCACCACCGCCACTCGAGTCTCCACCAAGTGCCTGACGTCGCATACCTCCACTCCAAACCTCTCGTCAAGTCACTCCTCAGGCTACAACTCACCCCAGCCAACTGCCAAACGCTGAATATCTCAAAACGTTTACCCGCTATCAACAGCCAAACTCAAAAAGCCTACATTATTCAACTGCTATTGAACACCAAAATCTACACACTCCTTCCTGAAAGTCAAAAAGTCTCAACCACCAACTATCGCTACGAGGAAACAAACTGCTGCTATCTAACTACGGTGGACCAATACTAGCATTCTCTGTTCGCCATTCTATCGCCAAAAGAAACTAAAATCAAGCACCATAAACCACCAACTTTCCAATCGCTTTGAAAATACTAACTCCAAAAAGAAGGGTACCACAAATGTATCCTTAATCACAGCTTTCGAGTTAACTGTTATTGTCTACTCCAATGCCCGCACAAAACTACAAAATAAGAACCTCCAATCGAATGAATTTCAGATATATTCTTACTTGCAGACGATTTTATTCAGCTTGAGAGAGGTCAGGTTGTGAAAGAATTAATGCACACAGTTTCCAATCCTCTTCGTGCAAATGGTTTCTCTCATGCTGATATTGTATGGAGGCACAGGGAAAATAAAAACGTGATTACGTTATCGGACTGAAGGGGTTAGCCTTCATGCAATCAATATACATTCTAAAATCTAATAGAAAGTCTGAAAAATAACGTATAGCATCAAACCGTAATAACAAAAAGCTTCAACCCTTTAATTATCAAAATCTACATGCCTTTAACAGCAAAAAGCAAAGAACTTGTATACGGTTTACCTACATTCAGCCGCCACAACGAATTTAAACATCAAGCTACTTTCAGTCACCACGAACAATCAGTGTCAACTAACTCGCTATCTACTGCCAAACTCAATGAACTCCACCTGTCTATCCCCCTTCAACTGCCCCAACCAACTCATTCTAAGCATGTAACTGCCTTCAACCGCCACTCACACTGAACTTTAACAATCCGACAACCAGCATCAATGAACTAAATCAATTCTTCATCGTGTCCAAGGAAGAGCCGGCCTAAACCTTTTCTCCACCTTCTACTGCCATAAACAATCAATCTGAGATACCTTGCTTCAGTTGCCACACAAGAAAGAACTTTGACCGCCTAACTGCCAAAGTAAATTACGACACTTTATCCTTCTTGAACCGCGATGGGCAACTTATTTTAATCTTGTAAACGCCAGAGCCCACCAACATGACCACGCCATGTGACCACAAAAAGCAACCAACTTTAACCGTGTAACTACCTTCAATCAGTACGACCAACCAACTTCAACCGTGTAACTACCTTCAACCAGCATGACCAACCAACTTTAACCGTGTAACTACCTTCAACCAGCATGACCAACCAACTTTAACCGTGTAACTACCTTCAACCAGCATGACCAACCAACTTTAACCGTGTAACTACCTTCAACCAGCACGACCAACCAACTTTAACCGTGTAACTACCTTCAACCAGCACGACCAACCAACTTTAACCGTGTAACTACCTTCAACCAGCACGACCAACCAACTTTAACCGTGTAACTACCTTCAACCAGCACGACCAACCAACTTTAACAGTGTAACTACCTTCAACCAGCACGACCAACCAACTTTAACCGTGTAACTACCTTCAACCAGCACGACCAACCAACTTTAACCGTGTAACTACCTTCAACCAGCACGACCAACCAACTTTAACCGTGTAACTACCTTCAACCAGCACGACCAACCAACTTTAACCGTGTAACTACCTTCAACCAGCACGACCAACCAACTTTAACAGTGTAACTACCTTCAACCAGCACGACCAACCAACTTTAACCGTGTAACTACCTTCAACCAGCACGACCAACCAACTTTAACCGTGTAACTACCTTCAACCAGCACGACCAACCAACTTTAACCGTGTAACCGATGTCCCAGACTAGCTTGAACCCCCTAACTGCAGCCCCCACGACCACACACTGCCGGCCAATGACTGGTAATTAATATACTGCCCGCCACTTCACTGCCAGACGCCACAGCTTCACCACCACCAGACGCCACTTCACCACCACTATCACCACCAGACGCCACTTCACCACCAGACGCCACTTTAACACCATTATCACCACCAGACGCCACTTCAACACCACTATCACCATCAGACGCCGCTTCACCACCACCACCACCACCACCATCACCACCAGAGGCCACTTCACCACCACCATCACCACCAGAGGCCACTTCGTCACCACCACCACCACATCACACACCACTAGACTTGTTTTACTCTAACCTGGCCTAAGACTGCCATCTCTCTACCTTGAATGCTGCGTTGTAATATCCGCTAAGCACTATAACATAACGCTGGTAACGATTTGGTGTCTTTTCCTACCACTGAGGTGCGTGAAATAAACTACAAATGGACGAAAATCTAGACCAGGTTCCCGTCGACCTCAACACTCGCTACCACCGGCAACACCATCACCACTACGAGTCATACCGTCACGTGCCACACCATCACCACCATACCAATACACCGTCTCCGTTGCCGCCACCACCAACACCACTTCACAACCATCACCACACCGCCGATAGTCACTAATACCACCACCCACAAATTCTAATCACTGCACCACCAACAGTCACTAACACCACGACCACCATCACCAACCACACCAATATACCGCCACCACCACACCAATATACCGCCACAACCACACCACATCACCACCAGTCACCAACACCAATACCACCACACCACACCACAGCACCACCAGTCACCAACACCACCATACCACAGCACCACCAGCACACCACCACTAGTAGCAGCCGCCGCCAGAGCCGCCAATTAATTCCAACTGCCACCAATACTATTACCACCACCACTCTGCCATTAGCCCCAGTCCAGATCACCCACATCCACTGGCCGTAACCTTTAACCACACCACTCAGGGCCAATACCACCATTAGCCTCCTGAATACAACGATCTCTGGTATTTTAAAAGTGATACCATATGATTTTATTCAACGTAGAAAAAGCCCAATAGAGAGACACTTTCCAAGATTAGTTGTTTGGGAGAAGCAGGAATAATTATTAAAAAATGCCTTCGCACTGACGCAATCAACTGCAACCACCATTAACCACAATCACCATTAACCCATCAGATCGTTGTTTTAGTTTATTCTTAACAAGTTCACACTGTTTAATTCAGCTCAGGGCAAACCTCTCAGTTAACGAGTTAGAAAAAATCTCAGTTAATCTACCCAGCATGGTGACGACGCCTTTCTCTAAACTTCAGCAGATGTCATTCACTTGGAGGAATATCACTATATAACGATGTACAGAAAAATGCAATGGTCGTTTCCCCTGGCCAGCAGATAAAACCCACGTGCCAGACTTCGATCAACTTCTAATCACATCGCCGCCATCTCACTGTCAACTCACCCTCGGCGTTTCTCATTAGAGTACAAGGACCGTTCACTCAGACACGATTTAGTTTGGGGGGACTCCGATGATTGCTTTCCAGTGTACCAAAACTACAATCAATCGTACCTACAGAGACTGAGAAGCTTAGCCCCGGGCCCCTACACTCTTGACATGAAAAAAAAAAAGAAAAGAAAAAAAAAAATGAATGGATGAAGACTGAATAAATCAGACTGTCACAGACAAGTCTCGATAACGTAGGAGGATCAGTTGTAGTATGAATAACTTCTGAATACTACCGGTACTTACTATGAAACTTCTGAAATTCATTTGAGACTACGAAATTAACTTGTACGGTAGATACAGAAAAAGTTATGTCAGCCCAAAAAAATGTAAAACCAGCGTCAGCCACAAAGCCGTGAGTGACAATCATCATTAACCAAAACGAGCTATATTAATCAAGTACAATCACTTACATTAGCAAAACAGATGAACCACCCTCATTAACCACTGCAATAACCAACACACAAAACATGCATACTATGAATCCATCAACCACAGCTATCAGTAGCCACAACAGCCATTACTAAAAACAAAAACATAAAATACCTAGCCAACATCCACCACACGAACATCCACATCACGTACCACTATACATAAATGCAACATTACCAGCAACCAAAACAATAACTATCTATAACCATTTACCATAAGCATCATTAACCACGACAACCACTACCTACAGCAACCAAAATTACCATTAACCAAGACATTATCAACATCCATTAACCATAACAACCACTAGCTATGACAAGAAAAGGCACAACCACAATTAACCAATACCATGCACTACTAGTCATGCATGTAAACCATTAGCCATTAACCACAATCCCCACTGCCCTCAACAACCACTACCTAAGGCAACAGTAACTACAACCAGTTAACCACCACAACCACCATTAGTGCTACCGGTAACCATTAACCACAACCATCATCCACCACACTACCAAGGGCCCCATCAGACAGCTCTAAACCTATCTCCTCCTTTCCTCCTCTCCACTTCCCTCCCAGTCCTTCTCTCTCTCCAGCTCCTTTCCTTCCTCCTCTCCACTTCCCTCCCAGTCCTTCTCTCTCTCCAGCTCCTTTCCTTCCTCCTCTCCACTTCCCTCCCAGTACTCCTCTCTCTCCACCTCACTTACTCCCCTTCTGTTCTCCACTGTGCTCCATCTTTCTATTCTTTCCCCTCTATTCACTGTTTTTTCCATCATCTCTTTACCCCTTTCCCTCATCTCCACTAGCTTTCCCATTCCCCTCATCTCCACTATCATCATCCTCGTTCCAGCCCTCTTCCTCTTCTCCGTCTCCCCCTCAATCTTCTCTTTCTCCACTTCCGAGGTACTTCCCTTCCTCTCCTCCATTTCCTTCTTTGTTCTTCTCCACTTCCCCCTTCGCTTTCCCTCACTCTCTCTCTCTCTCCATCCTGTTATATCTTCCCACTTCTTTTCCCTCCTTTTCCCTCTTCTCCTCTTTTCCGTCACCCTTACCTCCTCTTCCTTCTCCCTCCTTCCCTCATATTTAAATCTTCCACTTTCTCCATTTTCTTTTTTCCTTCGTCTTTGCACGCATTTTTTTTTTCCATTCCCTTTCCTCTCCATATTTCCCTTCCCTCTACTTCCTTTTTGCTTATTTCCATTTTTATACTCATCCTTCCTTTTCGTTCTCTCTCTTACTTTTTCTCATCTCCCTTACCCCAATTCTCTTCCTGCTTCTCCCTCTATCTCCCTGTTTCAGACGTATCTTACCCTTCCTTTAAATACTCCCTTTCCTTCTCCCTTCCCTTTACCTTTATCATGTCTCTCTTCTTTCTCGCATCCTCCTCTTCAATGCACTATTCCATTTCCCTCCTCTTTCTTTCGTCACTTCGCTCCTCTTTCCACTCTTTTCTCTCATCTACCCCATCCCATCCCCATCATCTCTTACCACCTTCTTTCCTCTTCCTTCCCCTAGCTCCTCTTTTAGTCCTTTTCCCTCCCCTCTCCTTCCCTCCGCTTTACTCTTTTCCCACACCTTTCCTTCTTTCTCCCTTTTCTCCCCTTCTATTCCCCCTCTCTCTCTCATTCATAATCTCCCCTCTTTCCTCTATATCTTCTTCATCTCCATTCCTTTCCCACACTCTCCCTTTCACTGTCTTCCTCCTCACCCTTCCTTTCCCATCTTTATCTCGCCACTGTCCTCAAACCTCCTCTTTCTTCTACTTAATTTTCCCTCTTTCATTTCCTCCTTTTCTTCTCTCTTCCTCTTTCCACTCCCTCTCTTTTCTTTCACTTCCCTCTCATACAGCTCCATTATATTTCCTTCGCAGCCTGCAAACAGTACACAAATGTAACAGATGTAAGCATTAATTGAGAGCTAAGTGTAAAGAGGACAATTACGGCAAATGATGGTAATTAAGGCACTAACGCACTCACCAGGAGGCTGTCACTGGGTCATTACCGCCACACTCACTCACCTGCAGAAAGAGAAAAAATAATAATATATATAATACTCTAATTTGTTTATTTACCCATTTATTTTTTTATTTTACATATCTACGTGGGAGTTAGTGGTCTAGGGAACGTGGTGGTAATGTAATCAAAGTGGTCTGCTGTCTGAAAGAACCCGAATCCAGCCCTAGGCTTAGGTAGGTAACAGTTTGATGGTTTGAATAGTTAAAATTATTGTCCTTCCACGGTACATATAGGACAAACAAGACTCTCACAATAGTCCTGGATGAGACAGGCGTATGTACTTAATATGTACTTAAAATGGACGGCAGGTGTGTGTGTATGTGCCCAAGTGGTGACGTGGGAAGGCGAGTGAGAAGTAAGGAAGAGTACTAGTTCCAGGGAAAAATTATTAAATACAAACCCAGAGTCAGTCAGTCATAAGGGAAATATAATATGAACACAAATATTACCATTACAAATATTATCACCACCACCACCACCGCTCTGCACTAAGCCATATGGTTCCGCTAAAGCTACGTTTGATGCACTGCTAAAAAACACATAAACACAGCAATTATATTTATCAAAGCACTGTTGTAAATCCATGAAGTAAATGTACCCGGACATAGAGGGGTTTTTCATTATTTTTATCATTATGGGAAGTCACAGCTGTCAGGATTTTCACCTCTTTTCGTAAATCATTTAGGTGGATTATAAAAAGATTAATATTACACTGCATTCAACTCGGACGTTAGCAAAATTCTATGGAAATGATTTTGTTATTATTTAAACAGACAGACACAGGCTGATAAACTGGGAATGAACACGTAAAAAGGATAAAGGATAGGACAACAGAAAGCCAAAAACAGATGGGTTGCTGGATAGGTAGACGGAATGGTAGGTAAAATAAACAGGGAGGGAGAGAGAGAGAGAGAGAGAGAGAGAGAGAGAGAGAGAGTCGCTTTATCATTCTTCCATCTTCGTTGCCTCTTATCTCTCGCCCTTTCCCTTTCCTCCTTTCCTTTGCAACCTTCCATTCTCCTTCTCTTCTCTCTTTCATCTCAATGTCCCTCATCTTCTCCTCGTTTTCCCTATCCTCCTTCCCTTCTCTTGCAGCTCCTCTTCGTTCCCGCCCCATTCACCCTATTTTTCATCTTTCACTACCTCCTTTGCTCTCTTAATTCTATCTTCTTACTTTTCCTCTGCTTTCTCACTTCCTGATAATAAGAAAAACTCATACCTTCCTATTCTACGCACTTCATTTTCTCTCTCTCTCTCTCTCTCTCTCCTTTACTCCTTCCTTCCCAATCCGTTTCCCTGCCTTTTCTCCTTCCTCTTCCTCCTTTCTGCTTTCCACTTTTCTCCTTTTTCCTCTCCCATGCCGTACCCCTTTTCTCTCTCCCTTCTCCCTACCTCTCTTTCCTCCCCGCCATGTGTGTATGTGTCTGCCTCCCCGCTGCTTACTGTGCCCTAAATTCTGCGTGGTCTGCTCGAGGCCACCCAGCCATACATTAACCTGCATTGTCAGCAAGGTTATGTAGTGGCTATAACTCCTCCCTTACCCCCCTACCTCTCACACGCACTCTCTCCCTCTCCAGCTCTCACCCTCTCTCTCCGCCTCGCACCCTAGCTCTCTCTCCTTCTCCTCCTCTCACCCGAACTCCCTCTCCCTTTCCAGCTCTCACCCTCTCTCTGCCTCTCCACTTCTCCCCTTCCTTCTACCCTCCTCATCCTTCCCTTCCTCACAGTCCTATCCTTCCTTCCTTCATATTTCCCATACCCCATTTCTCTCTCTCTCTCTCTTCGTCCTTCCTTTCATACCTCCCTCCCCTTACTCTCCCTTCTTCATTTATCATTCTCCCAACTTCCTCACCTCTCCTTTCACCTCTCTGCCTTTCTTCTCCTCACACCCTCCATACTTACCTCCCTCTGCTCCTTCCCCCCTCCCCCTTCCCCTCTCCCTCCCCTTCCCCCCCTCTCTCTCTCTCTCCTCCTTACCCTCCACTTGTCATCCTTCCTCTCAAACCACAACTTGCTTCCCCCCCTCCTCTCTCTCTCTCTCTCTCATTGGGCTCTGCAACGCCCTCTTCCAATATTCCTGCGGCTCCTCGTTCTCTCTCTCTCTCTCTCTCTCTCTCTCTCCTCTTCCCTCCCGAAATCCTCTCCCATCTCTCTCCCACTTCTTTCCTCTCACTCTATCTTCCGGGCTCTCCTTGCCGTCTCACCCTATCTTTTACACACACACACATCAGTAGAAAAACGAGAAAAATTGTCCAAAAAAAAAAAAAAAAAAAAAAAAAAAAAAAAAAGTTAATGACTAATTACAAATGTGAATGCTGGTAAAGAATATAACACAACAACAATAATAACAACAACAATACTGTAATAATCATCACCATCTTCATAACAATAATAGTAATAATAATCACAATAAGAATACTAACAAAAACTAATAATAATAATAATAACGAAAATAATACCAACACTTACTCTCCGCAGGTCCACAAACTTTAAACACTAACCCACTATTTTCTATTTCCCAGCTTTCCAATTAATTTCCCTCAAGACAAGGGAAAAAAATAATACTCTTCCATTCGGCCGCTTTTCCCTCCTATTTTCCGGGAGTTAGACAGCGGGAGGAAGTGGTGGGTGGGCGAGGATAATCCGATTTTCGCCAAGTTTTTCATTTAATGGTTTATTTCCGATTTTTTTCTCTCCTTTTGTTACGTAAAGATCACACAGGATGGAGCAGATTATATTTGAGACGTGTGTGTGTGTGTGTGTGTGTGTGTGTGTGTGTGTGTGTGTGTGTGTGTGTGTGTGTGTGTGTGTGTGTGTGTTTTATGCGAGGAAGAAGGAACCAAAGGCCATGAGCCCGCAGTAACAGTTCCCTCCAAGAGAAAAACAAAATACAATATAGAGCCAAATTCAAGATCCGATCATTTTGAGATGCCTGGACACACTGCGTTTGAAAGACTGGAGATCATAGGCAGCAGGAAATACAGACAGAGGGAGACAGTTCCAGAGTTGACCTGTTGCATAAATGAAAGACTGGGAGTAACGGTTAATTCTTGCATTAGAGAGATGGACAGAAAAAGGATGAGAGTCTGCTGCCAGACGGGTGCTACGCGCCCGTCGTAGAGGTGGAGGAATGCAAGCAGACAGTTCAGAGGAGCAGTGACCATTAAAGTAGCGATAGAAAAGAGATAAAGATGCAACAGTGCGGCGAAGAGACAGAGGTTGAAGGGAGTCAGTAAGAGGAGGAGAGTTAATGAGACGAAAAGCCTTTGACTCCACCCTATTGAGAAGAGCTGTATGAGGGGAGCCTCCCCACACATGAGAGTTGTACTCCACACAGGGGCGGATAAAACCCCTGTATAGAGTCAACAATTGCGCAGGGGTAAAGAAAGAGCGGAGTCGGCTTAGCACACCCAATCTCTTGGAAGCAGATTTTACAAGAGATGTAATATGATCTTTCCAAGATAAGTCCCGAGTAAATGAAACCCCAAGCATGTTCAAGGATGATGTAGGATTAAGCTGAATATTATTAAACATTAGTGGGTATACCTGTGGAAGATTTTGTCGGGTTGAAAGGTGTAAGAACTGAGTCTTAGATGCATTAAAGACAACCATATTATTTTTACCCCAGTCAGAGATACGAGCCAAGTCAGACATTAGGTGTGCCATAGCCTCATCCCTTGTTTGTTGAAGTAACTGTTGAGATGGGCGTTGCGGGAACCGAATGGAAAGGTGAAGGGTGGAGTCATCAGCATATGAGTGGATAGGGTTAGATGTACAGCTTAGAAGATCATTGATGAATAAAAGGAAGAGAGTTGGTGATAGGACAGAGCCCTGAGGAACACCACTGTTGATAGATCTAGGAGAAGAACGATGGCCGTCTATAACAGCGGCTATAGAACAACCAGAAAGGAAGCTAGCGATGAAGGCACAGATAGAAGGATAGAAACCGTAGGAGGGAAGTTTGGAAATTAAAGATTTATGCCAGACTCGATCGAAAGCCTTTGAGATGTCAAGTGCAATGGCAAAGCTTTCGCCAAAGTCCCGAAAGGAGGATGACCAGGAGTCTGAAAGGTAGGTGAGAAGATCGCCAGTGGAGCGTCCCTGACGGAACCCATACTGACGATCGGAAAGAAGGTTGTGATAGGAAAGATGCCTTAAAATTTTTCTATTAAGAATTGACTCGAAAACTTTTGAAATACAGGACGTTAAAGCAATTGGACGATAGTTGGAGGGTTGGGAGTGGTCACCCTTCTTTGGGACTGGCTGAATGAGAGCAAACTTCCAGCAAGAAGGAAAGGTACAAGTTGACAGACAAAGACGAAAGAGTTTGCCTAGGCAGGGTGTAAGCACAGAAGCACAGTTCTTGAGAACAACAGGAGGGACCCCATCAGGCCCATATGCCTTGTTAGTACTGAGGCCAGTGATGGCAGAAAATACATCAACTGAAGAAATTTTAATGTCAGCCATGAGGAAGTCAGAGGGGGGAAGTGATGTGTGTGTGTGTGTGTGTGTGTGTGTGTGTGTGTGTGTGTGTGTGTGTGTGTGTGTGTGTGTGTGTGTGTGTGTGTGTGTGTGTGTGTGTGGGCTGTTATGTAAGTGGCTGTGTCTGTCTGTCTGTCTACTATACCTCTCCTCCCTCCATAATTCCCTCTTCCTCTTCCACACCCCCTTTTCTCTCATCTCATTTTCCTCTTACCTCTCCGTCCTTCCCTTCATTTCCACCCTACTCACACACACTACCACCACACCCACTCACATCCCCACACTCACCTCCATAACACCATCACATCAGCGCCCACACACTCACACCAAGAGAATATTAAAAGTGGTATATGCTAAAATAAACCGGCAAGGAAGAGGTGCTTGGGTATCTCCTTAAACGACGAGAATGCGACCCAGTAACACACACACAATGCACGCTAACCCCCTGCACAACACACACACACACACACACACATTTAATTTTGGTGAAGGCTACTGCATAGCATGTAGTAACGTATTCACTCTTTCAATTCCGTTGTCGACTGAGGAGGTGGAGACGGCAGAAGGTATGGTGCAATAAGGCGGCGGCAGCAGCCCCACATTCATCTGAAGCGTGAGCTCGGTGGACTGAAAGCTGTAAGGTGCTCTTCTGCAGTCCACAATCTCACTTCTGGGAGACAGGGAATGAGATGAGGGACGTTTATATTGCTCAGTTGCTGCCAACGCATGAAAGCGTTCTTCTCCATCACCACATTCTTCCTAAATATTCCCTACGGGTTCATCACACTATGTATGTAAAAGTTATTATCAACAATGCGATTTAAGTTTGTTAGGCACGTTAGTACTGAATACTCATATTAGCTACACAGATGGGACACCATGCATACCGTCATTCGTATCGTTTGCATCGTATCGTTTACAAAGGTTCCAACATGCGTACATGCGTCGACCTTGGCCACCAAATGGCGGCACTCCACGCTGCTCCGTCTCCGGCTGCCTCCCTATTCAGTCATTCCTAAATCCGTTCTTGGTGGGATAGAAACAGCGCAACTGGCTAGACTATCACAAATAAGCAACCTATTTATTTCTATTGCATGTAAAATGCGGACTGAGCATTAAAAACACTGAAGAAATTGACTGGCAAAGTACGCTAAAGAGCCTCAGCACAAAGGAAGAAGGAAACGTTGGCGCATGCGTTGTGCGTTGTTGGATAGCCATGCACTTGAAGGCCATCTTCCATCTGTACTGCATACCCTCGACAAACAGCGTTGTAGGAGCAGATGCCCTCACCAATCATGCTTTCCCTTAGTTTCAGTCGCTGTGATGGCTTCGAGCTCATCAATTAACAGCTCTGTCAGAAAAGCTATTGCAGAGATCCTAAATGGGCTGTATAATACCTCTTCACACACACACACTGGTTCTGACCCCTCCCCTTCTCCGGTTTTCTCCACCTCAACCTCCCACATTCCCTCTCCCTTTCCTCCATCCTCCTCCCCTCTCCTCATCGTAAGTCCTCCCTCAACCCACTCCCTCCTCAGTTTTGCCAACCAGACTTTCCTATTCATCTTAACTCTCCTCCGGCATAAGTTAAATTCTTGTGCGGTTACTCAAAAGTAAAGTGTTCTCCCCTTGGCCAATTAACCAACAGACAATTAATGATACACCGTTTTTTATGTTTCTTCCGTCACGACTGCTGTGGTCATGCTCGGTAAGTGACTCCAAGCTACACGTTCATCTTGGCGTCTGACACCATCACTTATTTACATCACACTTCATCTCAATCAGCCTTCATCAATCACTTCTCTAAGTTTGTGACACGAAGACAAATGGAAACCAAAAATCACTGATCATTAAGGTTAAATGCGCAGGGTGTGAGGTAACAGTAAACGGTTAATGCAATGCAGCAGCCAGTGAAAACACCATATAACTCTACAAAATAAACTCTACCTGCCTTGGTTCCTGTGGCTGGTACCTCGGCTCACTACTTCCTTCTCGCCCCATCACTTCCTACAGATACTACGTCACGTCTCTTCCCAAAATACTCTTTCAAAGTGTCGATTACGCATCACCAAACAAAAAAAACTTAGACAACGCAAGAGCTCCGTAGCCTCGAGGAACACAGGAACACAACTAACCCACGTGGGCAGGTTGAGAAGGCATAAAGTGTGACGTCATGGGGTCCAGCCAATGAGAGCCTCTGTTCAGTTTCCATATCTTAATTTAATTGCTCCCGGTACTGGTGACGGCACACTCTTCGAATCTGTATCATTCCGCGATACTTCAAGGAGATACAATACAACTAAACTTATCATGTTCTTTGACAGTGTTGAAGCTATCATCATCATCATCATCATCACCATCATCATCATCATCATCATCATCACCATCATCATCATCGGACTGTGGCTCCACTGTAGGAGAAATCTCCCTCCCGTCTTTCTTCACACAGATCTAGTTTTTGTTGGGTTACTTCTTCGAATCCCCGCATATGTGCTACTTTCATCCCCCCCCCCCATACACACGCACGCACGCACACATTCATCCCCCTCCCCCCCACAAATACTACCACCCCACCCCAACACACTCCATTCCACCACAACTCCCCATCACCCCATCCCAACACACTCCACACCAACACAACTCCCCATCACCCCATCCCAACACACTCTGCACCACCACCACAACTCCCCATCACCCCACCCCAACGCACTCCACCACAGCTCCCCAACACACCACCACATCCCCCACCATACCACTACCTCTCCCACACTACCACCAGCCCAACCACACCACCATCACCCCCACCACACTCCTCACCATACCACCACCCCCGCCACATCCCCACAAGCCCTCACCACACTAGCACAACCCTTCACCACACCATTATTCTCGTCACACCACCCAACTTCCGACCACACCACCAACTTAATACGACCCACACCTCAACACCCGTCCACATATAACCATTACCTAGCGGTGCCCATTTACCCATTCGCTCACCCACCTTCCCTTTTTAACACTCCGCGTGAAAATAACAACCAAGCGTAGCAACCACTAACTCAACACCACCACCTCCCTAACACTCCTACCACAGCACACCTCAACCACAAAGACAACACCCTCAATCTCACAACATGCACTTCCAGCTCAGTAACCTCGCCACAACACCCCACCACAACACCAACGAAACATCACCACACCACACCACCACAACACTCCACAGCAACATCAACAAATCATCACCACACCACCACCCCAAACATCACACTATCTTCACAACCACGCCATTACAACACCACCATCTCAACATGCTCATAAGTCCCACTACCGAACTTACCACTTATCCAGAGCCCCCACAATACCCACCACCCCACCTTTACCACCGACGTGAAATATCCTCCAATCACAGTAGCGTCATATAACTCCCACCGCTCGCACCCAGACATACCTACAAGCACCACATCAACACCTTCACAACCACAATAACACAACACCCCAACACCACCACAGCCATCCAATTCAACTCTCCCACAACCACCAACTCAAGATTCTCTCACCACCTCAACCCCAACACATCTCCCACAATCACTCACGCCTCCACAGCAACCACCCACACCCACCAATCACCCAGCAGTGCCCACTCACCCATTCACGCACAAGAGATAACCCCCAACCACCGCAGCGTCATTAAAACTCACGGGGCAATTAGTGGATTATTAGACGTACAATTTTCGTGGCCGCCTGGCATTATAAGCACCACAACAAAGCCCGCGGGGAATATTAAACGCGCTCAACACGGCCGCACGTAATTATTCAGAGATGCTGATAATCACGACTAATACCGCGTTCTGGGTACGATCGTCTGGTGTTTTGAAAATCAGCGTTTGGATATTAATTCTAAATATCAGTACTATTATTAACATCTTCACTGCCTGTTATTACTATTTATCATAAGAGCGGATGCACGATTAATGAGGGCTTTAACTCCCTTCAGCCTGATGACATAGTTGATTTTGAAACCTTCAGACGATTTTATTCAGTTTAGGAGAGACTTTGAACTAAGAATGTCAATACGGCCTTCAATAAATCATTCAGTAATAGGATGTTCTCGAAAGCCAAATAAAACGGTCACGGATAAAATTTTGGGTGTGGATGTGCCTTGACTGAATCTAGAGGGAGGAGAGTGGGAATAAATGATAACGATATGAGATGGCCTGAAAACGTGAGATAATTCAGGAGGACTTTAGTACCTGCAGCTCCGTAATGGCTGTGATTGCACCAATGTTTATATACCATTTTTTTACTGTAAGTCAACCCCAAAATAACGCCCTGAACTTTCTCCCACATTTCCTAGGGTGCCCCGTACACGTAACAACAAAGACGAAGGTGCACGAGTGGCTTGAACAAATGACACGAATGGAGAACGAATGGTTAGCACAAAGAGTAGACAGAATCGAAGTTGATCTGAAAAACAAAGTGGATCCCGAAAATTGAGTAAAAAGACATAATCAAAAGAATGGAATATAGACAGTATACGATAAACGCGATATTTTCACACTAGATGGGTTCTCTCCATACTGTTGCATTTTTTTTTATCAACAGCCATATACGTAACAGCGCTTTTTAAGTATTGCAGTCAGTGTTCAATGATTTGCAAGAAATTCTGGGCATTAATAAATATTCTTCTACTGTAACTGGGGCATGGAGGAGAAAGTAGTGGCCACCGATGACCTCTGGGATTAGGTGATTCGATAAATATTACGGTGTCTGTATCATCATCATCTTCATTATAATTATTACTAGGCTATTATTATTATTGTTACTATTATTATTATCATTATTATTACACTCATTTATCCAAGCTACCACAAATCCCTATCGTCACTAACAATTACACAGTGTTGAACATAACTTCCCCACTTCCGCTTGCGGCCGAAACACTTCACCAGGTCCAATGTAACATCTCAAATTTCACTGCTGACACCTCTTATCCATCTATTCCCTATTTAACCACAATAAAGGTACAAAAAACGAGGCTACGTACGCTAGGTCATAACTACAGAGGCCCAGACTTCATAAAAACGAGCTTAACATACGATGACGGGGCAGCGCGTGTGGGTATATGCTCATTACACGCACCTGTATTAACACCTCACGCCTAATTAAACGCATTTGGTAATATTAGCCTCATTAGCTATAAAAATTACCTCGTGTGTTAGCTTATTAAGGGAACTTGTTTTTTTCGTCATGAGTACGCGTAGCTTTTTCCAAACGCGAACACGCTCTCTCTCTCTCTCTCTCTCTCACTCACACACACACACACACACACACACACACACACACACACACACAAATCATCACGAACACATTAGCCAAACCATCATGTACGTACAACCATCCAAATTACACAACATAAAATTTACATCCTAATTACAGCCGGGATCCAGAGAAATAACGTATAACTTGGAAAATATTAAACCAGGGAGGGGAGCTGTGGGAGGAGAGAGAACGGGGAGAGATGATGAACTGGGGAGGGAAGAGAGGGAAGGGAGGAGAGGGGAAGGGGGAGGAAGAGGTGAGGAAGGAGCTAGGTGAGTCGAGGAGGGAAGGAGATGGAGGAGGAGGAGGAGGAATAATGGATGGTAAAGGTGGAAGTGGAGGAGCAATATTACTGATTTTTTTATTTATCATTGTCTTTCTTTAAGCACTTAAACTCTGGACATAAACTAGGAAGCCTGATTCCGTGACCAAATAATTCACCTACCACACAATAATGAACTGATACTAAGCAATCATTAAACGTTACTAAATGAGAACTAATACCACAAATACCACAATACCCACCATCTCTAGCCAACAAATACCACAATACTCACCATCGCTGGCCACAAATACCACAATACCCACCACTGCTAGCCACAAATACCACAAAACCCACCATCGCTAGCCACAAACACCACAATACCCACCATCGCTAGCCACAAATACCACAATACCCACCATCGCTAGCCACAAATACCACAATAACAAACATCGCTAGCCACAAATACCACAATACCCACCATCGCTAGCCACAAATACCACAATACCCACCATCGCTAGCCACAAATACCACAATACCCACCATCGCTAGCCACAAATACCACAATACCCACCATCGCTAGCCAACAAATACCACAATACCCACCATCGCTAGCCACAAATACCACAATACCCACCATCGCTAGCCAGAGATACCACAATACCCACCATCACTAGCCAGAGATTACATTAGCGGGGAAGACAGGAAGACAGTGATAAAGAATTGATTTTTTTTCCTTTTTTGGTCCTCTACAAAGGGCAGCATCAAACCTACGTCCCAACAGCCCTTTAGTCCACTACTCTGCCTACTTACATTTCCCCACCACTTCCGCCTACGAGCGAAGGGGTGCCGCGGAAGAGAGGGTGCTGCGATGGGGTAGAGGAGTGGAGGGGAGAGTGATGTTTGCAAGAAGAGAAAACAGTGAAGAGAAGGGGAAAGTAATGAAGAAGGAAGAGAGAGGGAGAGAGGGGAGAAGTGAAGAGAGAAGGGGGAAGAAAGGAAAAGAGAAAAGGGAGTGATGAGAAAAAGGGAGTGAAGAGAAAAGGGAGAAGGGAGGTAAGATGATCAAGGAGAGGGGAGAAGAGAGAAAGGTAAACAGATGGGAGGGATGGAGGGGAGGGAGTGACAGACAAGTGAATAGAGACATTGGTGACAGACGGAAGGGGAGGGCGGGGAGGGGAAGGGATGAGAATTTTGCGTCTGTACAGTAAAGAGAGGAAGGGCAGGGTGGGGAGGGTGGGGATGGGAATGAATGGAAGAGGACAATATGCTGAAGGAAGAATGGGGGGGACGGAGGTAAAGATGAATGTCATGTGAGATGGAAAGAAGGTGGAATGGGAAAGGGGAGGGGATAAACCTAAAATGACAGGGAGGGGAAGATAGGGAGAGAAAGGGGAAAAGTGAGGGGAAGGAGGACAATAAGAGGGACAGTTCAGCAAGCAGAGAAGGGGGAAGGTAAGAGGGGGGGGAACTAGGTTATAAGCTTACAGATGGAGTTGAAGAGGGAAAAGGATGAAAAAATAATGAGAGGGACGGGAAGATGCGGAGGGGAAAGGAGGAGACATGGGTGGAAGATATGCTGAAGGATGAAAGGGGAAGGAGGGACAGATGAGTGAGCTGAGAGAAGGGGAAAATGAGGGAGGGGATAAGTATATTTAAGGAAGGGAAGAAATGGGGTGGCGGAGATATGGGGGAGAGGAGAGGGAGTAGCTCGTGACTCAGACAAACTTGGCCGATAAACAAGGGTGAGCAGGACCCACCAATTAGAACTGTTTACCACCAGGTGAGACTTACTGTGTGTGTGTGTGTGTGTGTGTGTGTGTGTGTGTGTGTGTGTGTGTGTGTGTGTGTGTGTGTGTGTGTGTGTGTGTGTGTGTGTGTGTGTGTGTGTGTGTGTGTGCTTGCTGGGTTTATGGAAGATATCTGGGCGTTGCCATACTAACAGCTGCTCAATGAATTCGTGGGTACCGTTTTTACTGTAACTTGGCCCAGACTTTCGTCCTTTTGCAGCTTCTTTCACGTAGCTCAGTGGAAGAATAATAACCACACTATTGCTCTACATCCTTCCCGTAGCACTTCTTCGTAACGAGAACCATATTCTAGTATTAATCTATGGTCGCAGTTCAACATTCAAGGGGGAGAGGTAGCAATTTTAGGCCAAGTCAGGGTAAAATATAAGTGCTGGGAATTTGTGAGTGTTGTAGGGTGCTCACTAGGTTAGAAGGTTATGGGTGCTCCTGGGATAGTGCTGTTACTAGGTGCTGGCAGTTGTGGGTGCTGATGGGTTCCCTTATTAAACAGATATGTACTGCTGTGAGTGGTGGTGCTGGGTGCTAAGTGTTCCTAGGTGTCCTTTTAGCTACAGGGTGATAGGTGCTGCTGGGTGGGTGGTGCTAATGGGTGATGAAGAGTTTTACTGGAAGACTTCTGTGTTACTGGGTGTTGTTACGTAGAAGTGAAGGAGTATGCTACGTGGTTACTAAATGTGCGGATTAACAGTATTACCAACTCTCTCTCTCACTCCCTCTCTCTCTCTCTCTCTCTGCTGTGTGTGTGTGTGTGTGTGTGTGTGTGTGTGTGTGTGTGTGTGTGTGTGTGTGTGTGTTTTACGTGCTAGTGTTTACATACGTTTTAGAGCCAGTGTTGTTAATCAACAAAGCCTGTTTCTCAGTCGAAAGTGCGGGGCTGGCAACTGTCGCGTTTTTATTTTTGTCTCTCGAATGCCGCAGACATACCGTCACGCCGGCAAAGTTGGTCAAGATTGGCAACAGGTTAATTAGAGGAAGCATGTCCCTCGGCTGGTGGAACAGGTGTTGGCATCTTTTCATTTCTCTCTCTTCACCCTCTCATCCCACCTTTTGCTTTCATCCTCACCCCCTCATCCCATCCTTTGATCTCCTTCTCACCCTCTCATCCCACCCTTTGCTCTCGTCCTCTCTCTCATCCTCTCGCCCTCTACTCTAGTCTTCTCACCCTCTTTGCCCTCTCCCGTCACCCTCATTTACTCCTTATTCCCTGTCCCTTTGTTCGTCATGATCCTAATTCCCTCATCTACAAAATCTTCTTCATTCTCATTGTCTGCTGTCTCCCCTCATCCTCATTTTACCCCTTTTCTCTCCCCTTCCCCTCACCCTTAATCCCATTCCCATTCCTTCATCTTCACTCATCCCCCCTCACCCTCTGCCCTCTACTCTTACCCTCTGGCTCTTCCCCTCCTCCACACTTCACCCTTTTTCTCTCCTCCTCTCCTGTCATCCTAACACTACCAATTTCACTTTTTCTCTAGTCCCTCGTCATCTGCTCCTCTCTCTCCAATCAAATTTATTCCTAATTTCACAAGGTTCTATTCTTTTCTCACACACGTTGGGTGGATCTTCAGGGCAATTAGTTTCACATCCGCAAAAGACCTCATCATTAGCACATGCGCCTCGTATTATGTGTATTGGTATTTCCTATGTAGTACTATTTACTAATCTTTCCTCCTCCCCACATTTTACTTTCTCCATTCATTCAGCTCCTCACCAACCACTGACTCCTTTACACTCATCTTAACTTCTTCCCCTTCGCAATCATCCTTTCCCCCTTATCCTCTTCTTTCCTCCATTTCCCCACTCTTCTAGCCTCTACTTATCCCCTGTCCTCACCACCTTCCTCTCCTCTCATCTTCATACCTCTTCCCTCCCATCACCTATCCCCTCACTTCTTCCACCTTTCATCTTCTTCCCTTACCCACATACCCATTCATAATTCATCATCATCCAGCATTTCACGTCCCGATGCACTCCAATCCCTCATCCTCCACCTCCCTGCATCCTATTCTCCTCACTCTCCATCTCCTTCCGTTGCCTCCTCTTCTACATACCTCTATCCAACTCCGTTCACCCTCTCAACTCTCTCCGCTTCTCTATCCCCCTCATCCAACACGCTCTCTCTCTCTCTCTCTCTGAGCAACACAATATTATCACCAAACAGTGTTATCATAAACCCTTTGTGTGTGTGTGTGTGTGTGTGTGTGTGTGTGTGTGTGTGTGTGTGTGTGTGTGTGTGTGTGTGTGTGTGTGTGTGTGTGTGTGTGTGTGTGTGTGTGTGTGTGTGTGTGTGTGTGTGTGTGTGTGTGTGTGTGTGTGTGTGTGTGTGTGTGTGTGTGTGTGTGTTTAAGCGCAAACATCGAATAAACCTGCAAATGATTTGTCCATCTGTGCGTACACTGTGTTTGTGCGGGTGTTGCACTCTGTGTGCTCCTTGTTTACTATAATTACGCCATGCCGGAGAATTAATTCAGCCTACGAATGACCTTTCTGACTGAAGGCATTAAATAAATGTATCCTTTATTAGCCCCTTCAGTACGGAGGGTCTTACCGAAACTGAAAATAATTGGTCTGGAGGTAGAAAGTACGGCCTGAAGACATGACAGCATCGGACTGAAGAGGTTAAGGATAGACAGGCTTCTGTAAGTGCGCGTCTACCCGTCTGGCAACAGCAAGAACAAAAACTTTGAGAAATTTGTAACTGCGTTCTTTTGAGGGGGAAATAAGGTTCCACTGAAAAACCTAAAACATAACTACTGACTTCTTCAGTTAGTTCTCTCTCTCTCTCTCTCTCTCTCTCTCTCTCTCCACACACACACACACACACACACACACACACACACACACACACACACACACGCATGCAGTCAGAACTCGCACCATTCCCCTCACACACACACGTACGCAATCACACACAACTCCCTACCATTCCCCTCCCTCTCCCCGCCACACACACACACACACACACACACACACACACACACACACACACACACGGACGCCCATCAGATATAAACAAATGCCCGCTATAAGTCACCTGGTTCGAAAAAAATACTCACCGGAACACAACACGGATATACCACCGAAAACTACACTCTCCTCTCCCTTTTTTTTTTTTTTTTTTTTTTTTTTTAAATAACAAAGGCCGGGACGCAAGCCGACGTTAGAGGGCAACGAGTGAGATCCAGGTTGCAGTGTCAGCCTCAAGATAGTTACCTCTCTATCTTTTTTTTTTTTTTTGAATTTCTTTCTTTCGTTGCTTTTCCTTTCTTTTTTAACCTCTTTTCCTACGTCCTGGAAATAGCGCAGGTTCGTGTTGGCTGGGGCTCTGCGAGTTCGTCGGAAAAGACGTGAGAATAGTAATTCTGATTCTATATGAAACTAATTCCGTATGCTAGTGTAAATACAGAATAATCCATCTTTTGATATACAGACTGTTTTTCTTTCTTCTGGCTTCACACCTTATAACTGTGTATATATTATCGTTTGAGTGATTGACCGGAATATTACTGAACTGGCAAGCTATCGGGCAGATTTTTTACCTCTTTCTCCTTTCAGAGTTAGTGCTGCGGCAACTTGAAGTCCTTGGGATAGACTTTTTGCATTATCTACTTGATTAATACAGTTCAGCTTTCTGATGACCCTAACTACATATAAACCTAAAGTCGCTCGCAAATACTTCCATCACGATTATTTGTAGGTTTATAGCTTGTCGATCAGTCAGTGAATACATCAATCCATGAAGTCATCAGCCTGGGAAGTCCTACTGATTGACAGGCAGTTATTAACAAAGGAGATATGACTAATGCTTTCAGTCAACCAGTAACATCTAATCGTTATTTCTCTCCATCACTCTTGCCTCACACGTCATTAATCCCGATAGCAGACACGGCTTGTCCTCCACGAGACACTCACCTAATCCGACAACGACCTTGAAATGACACACAGGTAACCAATCACAAGCGAACGCTCTATATTAATTCCGCATTACACAAAGGATCTCGCCCCCTCTGTCCCACACCCTCACAGAGCAATAATTACCCCGTCTAGGTCCGGGTTTCATAATGGAGCTGGAAGTGTGTTTGGAGGCTGGGAAGCGAGGGAGGGATCTGACGTGTAGCAATAAATATGGGTTGAGCTTTGGTGTGTGTGTGTGTGTGTGTGTGTGTGTGTGTGTGTGTGTGTGTGAGAGAGAGAGAGAGAGAGAGAGAGAGAATGTGTGTATGTGGGGGACGGGGGTTAATATATAAACAAAGTGACCGAAATACGAGCTGTATTTTTAATGTCCTCTGTATAAATCCGGCTTGTGCATTTGATTGGGTGGTGAGTCAGGTGGGGGTGAAAACGTGAGCCGGTTTTATTGTCTATTTGCCTGACGTCCGAATTATGTTGTGGATATTTGTTTTTGTTTTTTGAGCAGAGTTCATGGAAGCACGTCATTACATCTGTCAGTTTGCGGTTCAGGTTACAAATAAATAACTGATATGTGAAAATGAATGGATGTGGATCAGATGGTGTGGTTATGTGGAGAGAATGGGGAATGAGGAATTAATTAAGAGTGTGTATGTGGGTGTGTTGAGAGGGGGGAGGGGAAGGGGAAAACCGAGGATGAGATGGAGGAATGGGGAAGAGAGGTATTGATTCCGGGAGGTGCGAACTTGAAAGAAGGTAAACTTGTGGCAGAGGGCAGAATGACATGGAGGCGATTCGTGGTGGCCACCCCCTTCCGACATTAGGCTCTGGATGTAGACAGACAGACGGAGGGGCAGACAGACAGAAAGATACAAAGAAGGAGTGATAAACAGATGGAAAGATGTACATTTTACTACAATTAACCCCCTTCGCTAATAGGGGACTATCGTAAGCTAAACAGAACCATCTCGCGGTAGCCAGAATTAAAGAAGAAATAAAATCGTCACAGAACTGAAGGGTTTAAGGATGGTTGTTTCTGACCTCCCAAGCTGCACAAAATCGCTTCAGGTAACAAATATACAATAAATTTAGAAACTTGTAAACGTAATAGAGGACTTAAAACGCTTAGTGGTTTTAGCCCTCAATCGTAATGAAGGTAAATGGCTGTGTGCATCAGTTCGTATCTCAGCGACGTAACTGGCAATGTCTCGATTATGTAATACTTCAAAGAAAGGAGGCAGACCACCTAACTTTAAATGTTCCTGATTATAACACCCTATCCTCACAAGAAGGCATATGGGATTGGTTGAGTGTTTATATACTTTTCTCTACTAAAATACTCAGCTTAGTTATGTGATGCAAGAAACAGAGTAAGCACTCTTCAAGAACGAGAGAGAGAGAGAGAGAGAGAGAGAGAGAGAGAGAGAGAGAGAGAGATTACTAAGACCCTTACCACCACCACCCCATCATCTTCATTAATCCAGCCGTCCGCCCATCATCATCACTAACGCCGCCATCTTCATCACTGCCCCCCTGTTCATTCACTTTACCCACTTCCTCCTCCGCCATCATCTTGACAGCCTGCCGGTACCTCAATATGTTCCCCTTCCCTCATGCTCTAAACGGGGAATCCATTATCATCTATTATCTACCGTTTTTATTTATCTATCTATCATCATCACTGTCCTCCTCTGCTCATCACTGTCATCATCATCATTGCTCGTCATTATCATCATCATTATCGTCATTATCACAGCGATGCCAACTTTCATTATCATCATCATCATCATTACGCCCTCTGCTCATCATCATCATCATCACCTCGTCAGCTCATCATCACCATCATCATCATCATCATCATGATCATCATCATCATCACTACTCCCTCTGCTAATCATCATCATTATCACTGCCCCCTCTGCTCATCATCATCATCATCATCATCATCACCACCGCTGTCCACTTTCATTATCATCATCATCATCATCATCACCGCCCCCTCTGCTCATTCACTCAAGCGCCTTCCTCCCCAACGTTCAACTTCCTACATAAATGCTCATCTTGGCACACGGCTGCCTGCTCAGTATGCTCGCCCTTCCTCCATCTTCTTAACTGGAAATCCATTACCATCACCCTCGTCAGCCACCACCAACTATATTGCCATCTTTTTATCCATACTAACTTTTTATTCATTAACAATAAAATCATCAATCACTTACTAACTTTACGCATCTTTACTTCCACCATTACCACAGCCACTTTACCATATACCTTTTCGATTACTGAAGCAAAACATTACCGAAAGTTGCGCGTGAATTCTTTGGCTGTTCCTCAGGGCTTCCACCTGCTTTGGCCCATATCACATCAAAACTCCATCTTGTTCAAATATAGATAAGTGACCCGAACTCTGACCTAGCACTGTGACCTTAATTTCTGACTGTTCTCAAAATGCCACAAATCTTTTCACATCCATAACAACGCCTTACACATTAATCCTCAATGAAAATCCACCAAAAGATGCCAGTATATTAACCTAACACAAAATTATTCCCACACACTTTAAAAAAAAAATCCGCGTATTATAATCCTCGGAAAAGCCCAACTAGAGGGTGAAATGAAAGCCGACAAAGTTCTGAGCCGAGGAGAAAGCTGGTCCGAAAGCTACAAGAGACAATACAAACTCGGCCCACATAAATACCGAAGTTTCCAAAGTATTTATGCAGGGGGGAGATGGAGAGGTGGAGAAGTGAGAGGGAGTGAAGGAAAGGAAAAAAACCGGGGGAAAAGGAGACGGAAAAAGGGATGGAACAGGAAGGAGAGAAAGGGGAAGAGAAAAAGGGATGGAACAGGAAGGAGAGAAAGGGGAAGAGAAAAGAGGTGGATAAATGAGGGGAGAGGGAAAAGGAACGAAATTAAGAATATGGAGGGGGAAGAGGAAGGGAAAAGAAAGAAGCTGGGAAAAAGAGGAGGGACAACAGACGGGACAGAGGAAGGGAAAAGAAAGAGTGAGGAAATAGACGAGACAAAAGTGAGAATTTGGAGACTGAGTGGAGGTAAAGAGTGGAGGGAAAAACACACACAGGGTCGAGAGGAGAGTCAACATCAGAAGGAAGGTATATAACAGAGGGGAGAAAATAAAATACCGTATCAAGGAACAGATATGAAGAGAAGAGGGGGAAATACTGAAGCGAGGAATAAAATAGTGAACAAAAAAGGATGGGAAAATAACGAATATAAATGCGAACTGGAGACGAAGGATAAGTAAGGGGAAAGAAAAGAGCTGCGAAGAGGAAAAAAGGAGGAGAAGGAAGAGGAAGAGATGGGAAACATGTGAGGGCCTGAAACATGCAAAGAGTTGCAGAGGAAGACGGGGACAAAGACAATCAAAGAGGAAAATAAGAATGATGAGAGGAGGAGGTGGAGGAGGAGAAAACAAGAAATGAAAGTGGAGATAGAAAGGAAAGAAGATCGAGGAAAGTAAAGAGACAGGATGAAGGAGGAAGGAGGGAAGGAATAGAGAGTAGTGGCAATGAAGGAGGAGGAAAGGACAGTGATGAGGATAAAGGAAGGATAAAGTAGTGAGATAATGGAGAGAGAAAAAGAGGAGAAAGAATATAGGAAAAAATACTGAAACAGAAAGGAGAATGGAAGGAGAGGAGAGAAGAAAGATGGGCTATGACTGAGGAGCATATAATGAAGAAAAACAAACTGAACGGAGCAGGGAAATAGAATGAAGAGAAGACAAGAAACAGAGAGGACAAGGAAGAGGATGATGAAGAGGATAATAAAGAGGAAGGGGTCGGAGGCTAGGGGATATGATATTAAGGGAAAGGGTAACATAAAAGGCTTGAAAATGGGAGGAAGTGGGAAGAACATAATGGAGGATGAGATGGGATAAAGTGGGAGGTGAGAGGAAGGAATGCGATGTAAGTAGACGGTAGCTGAATGAGGAAGCGTTTGGAAGACAAGAGGAAGGAGCGAGAGACAAGAAGATGGAAGTAGAACAAGAGGAGAGGAAAACATAAAAGGAGAATGTGGAAGACAAGACGAGAAAGTGGGAAACAGGAGGATATGGAAAGAATAACAGATAAAGGTGGATGTGGAAAACTAGGAGTGAGGACTGATGGATGAAGGAAGGATGACAGTATAAACTAGAATGGCTGGAAGATACACGTAAGAAGGACAGAGTAAGAGCAGAGAAAAGGAGAGGAAAGGAAGATGGTAAGAGTAGGAGGTAAAAATGAAAGGTGTTGTGAGTTAAAAGTGACGAGGCTGAGAACAGGAGGGAGGGGATTGGGGGAGTTGTGAATAGAAACAAAATTTATGAGAGTAAAAGTAGGCGAAGGGTAAGAGGATGAGTTAGAAATAAATGAGGGAGAGGAGGGAGATGCGGGAGAAGGGGGACTGGGGCTGGCGGGGGGGAGGGGGGAGACAGGAGAGGGGGAATGTGAAGGAGAAAAAAAGATATCAAGGGGAAAGTAAAGGGGAGGGGCGAGAAAGGAATAGGAGGGGGAGAGAGAAGAAAAAGGAAGAGCAAGAGAAGGGGACCAGATAGGATATGACAGAGAGAGAGAGAGAGAGAGAGAGAGGTTAGATATGGGGAGGGAAGAAGGGAGGGAGGAAGGGAATAAGAAGCGTGTGGGCGGAGGCAGGACAGGAGGGAGAGGAAGGAGAGGAAAGATGGGGAGGTGGGAGAGGTGGGAGGGAGGATGCGGGAGGTGGGAGGGGGGAGTCGACGGGGCTCGTGTGTTCCCCGCGCCGAAAGTTTAAAACGATGGGTATCAATAGAAATTCCAGCCGTTTTAAATTCCGGGAGGTTTCGGGTCCCGGCGGCAGCGTGGTGGTGATTCCGGCATGATTCCAACTCGTCCCAGCCCCTCCCCCTCCCGCCCGGTTCGGGGGAATTTTCGGCCAGCTTTCAAAAACAATGTATGCGTTTATTCTAATGGGCGATGTGCGAAAAGAGGAGAGGAAGAAAGCAGGGAGGGAAGAACGAACGGAGGAGGGAAGGAAGGAAGGAAAGAAGGAGAGGTGGAAGGAAAGAACGGGGGAGAGAAGGAGGGAAGAAACGATGGAGGGAGGGAAAGATGAAAACAGGGAGGGAGGGAATAGAGGAGAGACGATATGAACGGAAAAAAGGAGGGAGGGAAAACAGGACAGGGATGAAAAGCTAGCATACAGAAGGGAGAGCAGAAAGGAGGGAGGGGAGAGGACAAGAGGGAGAATTTATAGAAGGGACGTCGTAGATATGGAAGATACTTAGGTTATGCATACTAATGGGCATATGCTATAAAAGGCGTGTGTTTGTATGAACGTCAGGATACTTATAGCTTCTATTATCACAGACTAAATGTACGCGTCATGTAAATTCGTTGTGCTTATTTCACGAACCCCGAAGCTGGGAAATACTGTATAGCAGAGCCAAATGATAAGAACACAAACACTTCAAGCAGGTGACACTAACAATGTTCCAAGGTATATTTACGTTGTGTGTGACTGAGGCGAGTCCCTGAGCAAAAGATTAACCCGTTTCATACAACAGCGCATTCATAACTTCAATCCCGTTGTCATTTATATATATATATTTTTGCTACTTCCAGACGATTTTATTACGTGCAGCAAATCCCTCCTGTGCTGAGAGGGTTTGTGAAGGCTATATCTAACGCTTTTAGTTTAGATAATCTCCCTTAAGCTGAGAAAAAATGTCTGGCGATAGCAAAAGCATTATAAAAAAAAAAATACGTTCTCGTAAAATCATCTGCCGATAGTCTGAATAAGCATACAGAAAATGTCATCATATTTATTTTGATTTTTTACATTTAATGGGGAACAGGGGACGACTGTTTCTGTATTGTTCACTCCTATTATTTGGGTAAGACGAGAGGGAGGCTGCATGAACTTCACAAACTCACATACTTTTATCATCACTGAGCACACAAACGCGTTTTACTTCCTTCACTGAATCAGGAGAGGCTGACACTAAACCACTCTTGAATCGCACAGCCTGAAAATACGCTTAAAGGTAAAAATGATGGAAAAAGAGAGTTACATTTAATAACCGCGTTCACTCCCTTCCACGCAACATAACCCCCCTAATTTCGCTGGCTACTGCGGTACTAACGATAACTACTACGCCGTCTACCTGCCGCCATTCTACCCACAATCCCGGCCCACCACTACCCACAACGACCACTAAGCACAGCCAGGAGCAGGAGGTGGGAGGCACATTATGCAGGGGCCAATAATTTGTGCAATATGTTGGGGGCGACGGGGCGGGGCAGGCAAAAGAGGTTATTACTCCACGCTATCCTCAGGCCTGGGGGTGGGGGAGATAAGGTAGGGTAGGGAGGGGACAGAGAGGGAACGAGGAATGCTGCGGAGGGGGGAAAAAGCAAGCAAGGAGGAATGGTAAGGGAAAAGGAAATAGGGGAAAGACGAGGGAGAAGATGAGAAAAGCAAGGGAAAACGGAAAGGGGAGAAAGACAAAGGAAAAAAGAAATGGGGGGAAGAAAAGGGTAAAGGAGGAAGACAAAGGAAAAAGAAAGGGGGAAAGGCAAGGTAAAATGGAAATGGAGGAAGGCAATCGAAAAAGAAAAGGGGGAAAGGCAAGCGAAAATGGAAATGGGGGGAAAGACAAGCAAAAGGAATGGGGGGAAAGGCAGGGGAAAGTAGATGGAGGAGGACCATAAAAAAAAAAAAAAAAGCAGGAAGTGGAAAGGAAGGGGAAGAGTGAGGCTGAGGGAAAACTGAAGGAGAGGGGCAAGAGACAGGCAGGTGCTGAGGCTGAAAAGGGTAGGCATACAGGAAGAGAAGGAGGAACAGCCGGCACAGAGGAAGGGATGCAAGAAGACAGGTTAGTAGACAGCAGGGGAGGGCGAGAGGTCGATAGGAAGGGCATGCAAGAAGGGGATGGGTTGATAGGAAGGGAGGGAAGGACAGTAAGAAGGTAAGCAGACGCACAGGGATGGCGGGAGGGAAGGAAAGGAGATAGCTAAGAAGGTAGGGAGACTGGTGAGGTAAGGGAGATAAGATGGTTAGCTGGCATACAGACAAGGAGGAAGGGAGAGAGAGAGGGAGGGAGGGAGGGAGGGATATTGTTATTTGTTAGGTAGGCACGCGGGACAGGAACATTAACAGGAAGGTAAGCAGACAGTGGCATTAAGTAAAACAGAGATAGGCACACACAAAAGGGTAAGGGGGACAAGTTTACATATACAGTAGCAGGCAGGAAAGTATACGCATGGCAGGCAGGAGTATTCACAAGGTAATCAGGGGTATACATATGGTAGGCCAGAAGATAGAGGTAGACCAAAGAATATGGGTAGACGAGAAAATTTATACATAGCAGGCAGGGAGGCAGGTATGAGGCAGGATTAAGGAATGTAAAAAAAAAAAAAGAAAAAGAAAAAGAAAATTTAGTAATGAAAGGAGCAAAAAATGCAAAACAAAAGGAGGAGGAAATCGAGGTGGATATCAACAGAACTAAAAAGAAAAGAGGGAAATGAAAATGTGCGTGAAAGGAGGAAATGAAACAAAGGAAATACATAAGAAGGCAGGAGGGTGATCCGGAGAGAAAAATGGAAGGGAAGGAAAGGGGCCGGAAGACAGGGAAAAGAAGGCAGACAGAGGGAGGGAAAGGGGGAAGGAAGGGAGGAGGGAAAGGGGGAAGAAAGAAGGGAGGGAAAGGGGGAAGAAAGGAGGGACGGAAAGGGGGAAGAAAGGAGGAAGGGAATTTGGGAAGAAAGGAGGGAGGGAAAGGGGGAAGAAAGGAGGGAGGGAAAGGGGCAAGAAAGGAGAGGAGGAAAGGGGGTTGGAGAAAGGAGGGAAGAGAGAAAGATGAAAGGGGCAGAAGGAGGGAGTGAAGAAAGGGGGGGAAGAGGGAAGGTGGCTAGAAGGTAAGGTGATAAACAAGAAGGTAGGTGGGGAGGCAAGCAGGGAAGGAAAGCGTGCAAATAAGTAGGGTTGTTAATTCTCTGAGGGTAGGTAGGTGGGTAGAAGGGATGTAGGTAGGTAGGTAGGTAAGGAGCGCGTGCAGGTAAGTATGGTTGTTAATTCTCAAAGGGTAGGTAGGTAAAGAGGGAGGCAGGCAGGCAGGAAGGTAAACAGGGGAGTGTAGGTGGCAGGGGGAAATTAAGAAGGGGAGTTAAGAGGGCAGGTACAGAGGTAAATATGTCGACAGGTAGAAAGCTAAATATGTAAGCAGACAGGTAGATAAGTAAACAGGTACGGTCGACAGCAAAAGTCCTGTTGTCATCTTCGGCTTCTGTCTATGCATTCCGAAAATAAGTATGGGTAGTGTGAAGCAAGCGACACTATTAACTTTTTGGGCAATAGAACATCGTCAGTGTTGTCTGCTGTCGATTCACATGATCAATTTTCAAAGTTTATGGAGGAAAAAAAAGTAGGGTAGGTGAGGGAACTTTTGATGCAGATCCTAACTTTGCAAGCGTAGCAAGCAAAGTGCGTTCACAAAGATGCTTGCCATGCCTGGAACGTAGCATCGACTGTTTTTCCGTCACAGGGAACTCAGAAGTGGCCAAAACACCCCCGCAGAGAACATCAACTTGATTCATATTCTTTCTCTCTCTCTCTCTCTCTCTCACACACACACACACACACACACACACACACACACACACACACACACACACACACACAAAGTTTGCAAAACTCTACGCACTCTACCTCCGTCATTTCAATCTCGTGCTCCATTACAAAAACACAAACAAGACAAAATATGAACAAATAAATAAATAAAGTTCAAAGGACATCAATTTTGACAAACTCTGAAAATTGGCTATGTGATCCTCCGTTCCAGGGTGTACTAAGTTTCTCTCTCTCTCTCTCTCTCTCTCTCTCTCTTTCTCTCTCACACACACACATAACATGCGTACATACAATAGCTACAAACTCTTAACTGAGCAGCTGATAAGTAGCTCAGTAGGTAGGCAATTAGGATGGTAGGTAGGTAGATAAATAGGCAAACAGGTAAATCAGTGAACAGGTCGGTAAGTAGGCTACGCGGGTAGGTAAATTCTTAGGTAAGTATGAAAGCAGGTAGGTAGGTAAACTGGTATGTCAGTTGGTAGGTAGGTAGGCAGGCAAATAAGTAGGTAGGCAGACAGGTAGGTTAGCAGGTAGGTAGACAGGCAGGTAAGTAGGTAACTGCGTAGGTAAAACGGAAGGTAGATAAGTAAGTAGGTCCTGGAGGTAATAGGTATAGGTAGGTAAGTAGGCAGTTAGATACCTAGGTATGTTGGCAGGCAGATAGGTAGGTAAGTAGGTTGGCTGACATGTAGGTAAATAGGTAGACAGGTTGGATGATAGGTTAAGTAACTAGGTAGGTAGGTAAGTTAGTAGGTAGGCTAGTAAGCAGGTGGGCAGACAGGTAAGTAGATGGGCAGACAGGTAAGTAGGTAGGTAAATAGGTAAGTAGGCAGGGGAGCAGGTAGATGGGTAGGTTGGTGGGCAGGTAGATAGGTAGGTAGGTAGGCAAGTAGATAGGTGGGTGGCTGGGCGGGTAAGTAGGTAGGTAAGTAGGCAGTTAGGTAAGTAAAGAAATACGTTGGCAGGCACGTAGAGAGGTAGGTAAGAAGACAGAGTGAGCCAATAAGTCAGTGAACGAGCGGGAGATATAGAGACAGAAAACGGGCAAGGGATTAGCAGGTATGATTAACTGAGAAAAGGTGAGAGCAGGTGAAGGGAAATATTGATGAGGTGGGGAGAAGGGAGAGGGAAAAGGAAATGGAGGGAGGGAGAGCATATTTATGAGAGGGAAGGGAGACTGAGGGAGAGAGGGAGAAGAGAAAGAGAGACGTAGAGGGAAAGAGGGAGAAGGAGATGGAGGGAGAGAGAGCGAGACGGGGGGGGGGAGAGGGAAACTGAGAGAGTGACAGAGGGTAAGAAGGCAGGGAAAAGAAATATGGGACAGAGCTAGAGATGGAGAGAGAAAATGAGAGGGTGGGTGGGAGGAAGATAGTGAGTGGGAAAGGGGATGGAAAGAGAGTGAAAGTGTAGGAGGGAAATAATTAAAAGCAGGGAAAGAGAAATGGAGGGAAGGAGAAGACTGTGAGAAGAAACGGGAGATGGTAGGAGGGAGAGGGAGATGATGAGAAAGACAAGGAAATGGCGAGTGGGAAGGAAAGGGAGCAGGTCTTAGCGAAAGAGGGATGGGAGGGATGGGACGGAAAGTGAAAGGGATACAGAAGAGGGAGAGGAAAACGCAGAAAGAAAGAGTGTTTGCTACGGAGAGAGGTAGAGAGAGGGAGATTGAGAGAGGCAGAGGGAGAGAAACTGGCGCGGAAGGAGAGATAAGATGAACTGGAGTAAGGAAAGATGGGTGCTTCAGGAGGAGGTAACAAAAGGTTTAAGAGAGGCTTATGCCAAGTTACTACGGGCACTAGGAAGGGGACGACGAAAAGGAGGAGGTCGTAGCAAGAAGGAAAAGGAGGAGGGTGCCGGGGGGGGTGTAGAGAGGAAGGGGGTAAAGGGATGTTGTTGGGGGAAATAGATGTTGTTGAGGGGAAAGGGCGGGTGCGACGGGGAAAGAGATGTTGTTGAGGGGAAAGGGCGGGTGCGACGGGGAAAGGGAGGGTGCGGAGGGGGAAGGGAGGGTGTGAGGGGATATGTGAGGGGAGAGGGGGGGAAAGGGAGTGTGTGAGGAGGTGAAGGAAGGATGCGAAGGGAGTGGAGGAGGGAGATGCGAAGAAGGGTCCGGGGAGAGAAAAGATGAACAGAAAGGAAGGACGAAAGGGGTCAAGTAGGGAGAAATTATGATGGAAGAGTGGATGGAGAAAAGGAGGTTTTGAGAGGGGAGTGAGGGGGCAAGAGAAAGGTAAGTAATGAGTACCAGGTAGGGAAAAGAAGCGAGTATGAAGCAAAATAAAGAATTAAAAAATGAAAATGAGATACAGGGCGAGTAACGAAAGGGAAAACGGAGGTATGAAAACAGAAATGAAGGAAATAAGGAGTGAGAAGGGCAGATGGGAGAAAAAGATGCACTGGAGAAGAGGGGAATAGAGAAAGAACGTGAGATAAGGGCTAAAAAGGAATGATGGGAGGGAGAAAGACAATAACCGGGAGACAGGGGGTGGAGGGGGAGACGATGGTAGGGGAAAGGTAGGGAGGGACAAAGCATAAAATTATATTACACCACGCTAATTTGGTCACAAGGGAGACGGGAGAAAGAGAATACGGGAGGGGAGGAAGGGAGACACGAGGGACAGGGGGAGGGACTGAGCGGAAAGGGAGAGGTCTGGACTGAAAGTGATGGTAGTAAAAAAAATGATGTCTGTGTAAGGATGAATAATGGCACTGATTGACAATATAAAAAGGGAAGAAAAGAATGCATTGAGGTATAGAGAACTTACTGATAACAGAATGGGAGGAAAGGAAGAGGCATGAAGGAAGAGAGGATGGCAGAAAGGAAGCCAGAAAGTATGAGAGAGGAAGGGAGGTAGGAAAGTAATTTAGTAGGTTAGTCAGGGAGGGAAAAAGAGGGAAAAAGAAAAAAAGAAAGGGAGGGGAACTGAAACGAAAGAGAAACAAAGAGAAAATGACACCGACCATCAACACTACAGTGAGTGAAAATGGTTTAAACCGACATTTCTACCACCATTACACATCCAACCAACAATTACTACCACTGACTTCACCACTATCACCACCACCACCACCACCACCATTCTGATCACCACTACAACACTGTCACAACACTACCACTAACATCACCAGAACCACTACTGTCCTGATCACTATGACTGACATCACCACTACCATTCTGATCGTCACCATTACCACTACCATTCAGACCACATCATCATACCACTAACACCACCATCTACACCATTCTGACCATCATACCAATATCACCTACACCACCATCACAACCACTCTCATCGCCAATACAGTAGCAACACCACCACTAACACTACCATTCTGAGAGACGCTTGCCACTAACCATCATTACTACTACTCTCTCACCTCCACCGACAAAATGACAGTACTACCACCATCACTCCATACCACCACCACTTCCACATTTCTCACCACTTCATCCACCACCGCAAACAGTGAGTACCATCGACATCACTATAAATATTTATTGGAGCAAAAGTGCTCGATCTTTGACCTTTACCAGTGACCTCGGCCTCTGATCAATATTTACTTGAACTGAATCGCTTCTTCCCTTCCCCACACACACTTGTATTGTACGTTATGTGTTACGTATGATCGAAATAGGATCAAGAATTTATCAGATAACGCCGCGCCCAAAACTCTGACCGTAACCAGTGGCCTTGGCCTCTGAGCGATCTGAATAAAGAATCACTTATTCCCAGACCCATACACACATTCCTCGTACAGTATATGTGCCAATTTTGTTCCAAATCGGATCAGGAACTAATGAAATATTATAAGACACACACACACACACACACACACACACACATATATATATATATATATATATATATATATATATATATATATATATATATATATATATATATATATATATATATATATATATATATATATATATATATATATATATATATATATATATGTATGTATGTATATATAAGGTATATAGTGTACAGTACTTACATGCATATACATACATACCGTACACAGAAACAGACGAGTTCACATGAGCTACGCCTTGGTCGTTGCTAAATACACCATCACAAACACACTTGCAACCACAAATCATCACCGCCATTTACCCAAACTGACACCACCAACATCGCTGCTGCCACCCCTACCACCATCACTTCCACCGACAGCGACAATTACCACCACTGGCATCAGCATCCTCGTTAATCTCTTTAATCTCTTCATTAATGCCTCTATTCGCATCGGCTGCACCACCACAACTACCACCACCACCACCACCACAACTACCACCACCAAAACTACCTACACAACAACTACCAACACCACCACAACTACGACCACCACCAAAACTACCAACACCACAACTACCAACGCCATCTAGCAGAGGAACCTCCAGTAACCACCACAACCAAAATCACCACCATTACCACAATCATCATTTCCATCTTCACCTCATCGTCTGTACAAGCACCACCTGTCACCAAACCAACAATCAACACTACCACAACCACAGGCACCAAAATCACTAGAACTACCAAAGCCATCATCATCAGTTCAAGCACCTCCTATAGACACGACCACCACCACTACCATGCAACCACAACTACAACACAACCAAACATTCCACCATGAATACCATTTTGAATCCTACAACCACCATCACACTACCACACAAACCACTACAGTAACTACCATAATAACGACTAGCTAACACTAGTACATGCACATGCACCTACATCACCATTACCACAATCACCAATACAATCACAATATCGACTACCATAATCAAGAGTTACATCCCAATCACCATTACCACAATCACCTCAACTCCCACCAACATCACAACCACACCAGCACCACCGCAACTACACCAATAACGACTACCACAACCATCCAAAATATTCACCACCAATACCAATACCATAATCACTACAGTCACCACCACCACCACTACCACCACGACAGCAGGGCACAGCAGGCGTCAAATTAGGGTGGTGTGTGGCAGTAAAGATCAGACAACGGCCACTCTCACATTTTTATTAGCAAGTTGGGTTAATTGGGCCTCATTCCCAGTGCCCCCTCCCGTCCCGTCCCGTCCCCCAGTGCCCCGTCCCATACACAATGCCCCGTCCCGTTCCCAGTGCCCTGCCCCGTCCCGTACCCAGTGCCTTGTCCCGTCCCATTCCCAATGCCTCGTCCCGTCCCACACCCAGTACCTCATCCCGTCCCATACCCAGTGCCTCGTCCCGTCCCATACCCAGTGCCTCCTCCTCTTACCCAGTGCCCCGTCCCATCCCTAGTGCTCTGTCCCATCCCCAGTGCCCCGTCCCGTCCCTAGTGCCTCGTCCCGCCCCGTCCCCAGTGCCCCGTCCCGTCACGTCCCGTCCCGTCCCCAGCGCCCCGTCCCATCCCCAGTCTCGTTCCGCCTACAGCACCCCGTCCCATCCCTATTCATAGTACCCATCCCATTCCCAAAATCGCTTTCCCTTCCTAATTTTCTGTACCATTTCTAGTATCCCACCATATTCCCAACACCTCGTTCCATTTCCAGAGCACCGTCCCAATCCTAGGTTTCCGTTCCATTCCCGGTGCCCCGTGCTGTCCCGTTCCCACCTCTGCATCGCATTCCTAATATCGCCGTGTCGTTTCCAAGCCACAGTTCCAGTCCAATTCCCACAGCTCTTTGCAAGCCGCCACTTTCATTCTCATTTCCTGGTCGCCATTCCAACCACACTTGCATTCCAAAATCATCATCACCATCAACCATCATCAAACATCGCCGTCGTCATCTTCATCACGATCACCATCACCATCATCATTATCAATCATCGTCGTCGTCAATATCATCATTATCACAATCATCACCATCATCATCATTCAAGTCAATTTTCAGTTTGATTGCTAAAATAACTATGGCTACTACGGGCCACTTGGTAACCTTAGAAGACACCCTTTTCCAGTTCAGTGAATGCACTTGGTTGAGGTTGGGAGCAGATTGATGAATCCTCTCAATACAATGACGTTATTATGTTTTTTGTTCTCCAGACGATTTATTTACCTTACGAATTCTCGACTTGGGGTTAGATAAAAGCCTAAATCTAACCCCTTTTCTGCAAGATATCTCCCCTAAGCAGAATAAGTTTGTCTAGTGGTAGCAAGAATTAAAAAAAAAAAAAAATACGTCATCGGAGTTGGGGGGAAGGGGTTACAACAGACTAATGTATGGTTGCCTCAATGAACAGACCTGGATACTCCTGAACACGGTGTGCTATTCCCCTTTCTCTGAACTCCGAGACTGATCGTTGTACTTTCGCGTACACTACAAATACTGCTGAATATATCGGTAGAGCACAAGAAATATAAAATACAGTATACCAGTTTCCAGTTCCACACCTTGTGCTATAATTTACTAATCTCCATCAAAGGAAAACGATCAAAATCAATAATACTTCAAAGTGACTGAAGAATAATACATGGCACCTTTGAATAATGTGCCTGACCTTATTGCATAGTGAACTGCAATATATACCGAGCACTATCACCAGCACCACACACTTGTCTTCCTGTAAGCTGCTCTCATGTGACCAGAAAACCCGAGTTCAATCAGCCATCTATTTTTCCTAAAGCTCTTCTACTGTATGTTGCCGTCTGGTATCCATCATTCACTGGTAGGACTGACATGCATGATGCAATTAGCGGCGCTGCACATGAATGCACCACAAAATAACATAAACCTGTACAGACAGACGGATGGATAAACATACAAAAATACTGATAGACTGATACAGATAGATACATATAGATACACAGATAGATTGTCTGGAATATACTGAGCAACGAGTAACAGCGGGATGAATAACTACAGCTGTAAAAATGTGTGCCCACATCTGGTTGGCTGCTCCAGTTCTAGCTAATCACCACTAACTGTAAAAACCTACTGCTGACTGGCCACAGACAGAGTGACTATACATATGCATCTACACAGGCCTACAGTGCATACAATTAAACACACACACACACACACACACACACACACACACACACACACAGACAGATGTGGATTTATTTTAAGCAAAGTATGAGTAATTTGTGTGAGGTGGGGGAGACCACCATCCATCCAGTCAGTGAAATACTACCTTCAGGCCACCATACTGGGTGACTACAGGTCGCACGATTTCCCTAAACTCAGGAAAGCACTTAATCTTTGCTGTTCAGTAGTTAAAGCGCTCTAATCGGATGGGGCACGTAAGGATTTTCACTCGAGGGCAGGATGGATTTTACTGTCTACATGATTTTTTTTTTTTTTTTTTTTTTATGCGAGGAAGAAGGAACCAAAGGCCATGAGCCCGCAGTAACAGTTCCCTCAAAGAGAAAAACAAAATACAATAGAGAGCCAAATTCAAGATCCGATCATTTTGAGATGCCTGAACACACTGCGTTTGAAAGACTGGAGATCATAGGCAGCAGGAAATACAGACAGAGGGAGACAGTTCCAGAGTTGACCTGTTGCATAAATGAAAGACTGGGAGTAACGGTTAACTCTTGCCATTCAGAGGCTGGCGACATTGACCCTTTGGCTCCTGATGATGGGTCGCTAAGCTATTTCATGTGTATGTGTACGGTGCGATGATCCAGTATTTTATCATATACCGCACAGTATGAACAAACATGTTTTTGAAGTCAGTTCTGTACCTGCAGTGAATGATAAAACCATATGCGAATAATGAAGAGCCTTACATAAGAGAGTTATGACCAGACGTTGTACAGTATTTAGAGGACTTCATGAGTGAAATTAGAACCGATAGCCGGGTCGCCATAAAAGTAAGCTCATTTTTCCTGATGGCTTGAAAGGTTGCCGAGTTACACAGCTGGGAAAATTAGTTGCTTTTTTTTTTTTTTTCTCCATAGCATCAAAGGTTTCCCCGCTCTAATGCTCTAAAAGCTGAAATTAAAATCTCTTGCCTATTTATGAGGCATAAGTCTTGCCTCCTATATACTGGAACTTGTTATTAGGACAAGTAATTTCTGCTTCTTCTGGTAATATACTACCATCATCATTATTGTATGTATCTTTTGCTATTTTTATTCTCTCTCTCTCTCTCTCTCTCCTTCTTCTTTTTCCATCACTTCACTACAAATACACTAATTAGTCGAAACTTGCACTGGCTCCCTCAGTACGAAGTTGTCTTTCTGGCATTAGTGGGAATAAAGTAAAAAATATATCCTAAATCCTCTGTCGGAACGGATCAGCAGACAGTTTTAAAAGAGAACCTCCTTCTGTACCTGTCCCATAATATTTCACTTATGCTATATGGAATAAACAAACTTAGAAATGTTGTATTTTTGCATAAGGTTGCAAGCAACATAAATTTTTCACTGATATATCCAGATCAACTAGGTGACACTCATTATCAGGAAAATCCACGTCTAAACTAAGTGAAAGGATTATTTTTCATTGTCTCTCTGAAGTAATGGACCTCCCAGTTGTTCATTTACTTTCCTTCACTGGCTGCGCATGACTATGGGGAGACCACAAGACCTCTGAGTAATATCTCTGTACCCATCTGCTTGCCCCTAGGACTGAAACAAGGGCCTGGATTAAATACAGAGATGGTTGCATGTTCCTGTTTGTGGGAAATGTTTGTTGGATGCTCTCCTTGTCAATCAGGCAATGTCCACTCTTTCTCAGCACAACAGCCAATGCTCTCGTCGGCTTTCGTTAAGGAACTTTCACCAGTTTCCTATCGCAAGCTCACTCAAAATGAAACACTCAAACAAGAAAGGAGAGATAACCGGCTTTGACTTCATTGGTCAACGCAGCAGAAATGAGAAGGAATACTGTTGCTGCTGTTATATACCCGAAAAAATACCCGGATCACAAGCTATGTGTAAGACTCAACCTCCGGGAGACCCATTGGCTGATCAGTCTATAATCCTCGTCAAGATCTGAAACGATATTGGACCAAAAAAGATCCTGGACCCAGCTTTGAAGTTAGGCACTACTTTTTGGACTGGACCACGATACATTGGAAGTAATTTCTGGTTTATGTCAGCCGGGCCAAAACCGATCTGCCTAGGACTAAACAGGTTCTAGTTTATGTTAACCGCTAGTCACTAGGTGCAGGAGTCAGGAATCCCCTAACACTAAATAACGGAAGCTGCTCCATTTTCCCATACAGTAACCTCTTCTAACCTCTTAAGTCCGATGCCGTATTCTGTATTACATTTTTGCTACCTCCAAACGATTCAGCTGCTTAGAGTATACACCTTTCGAACATACTGTATACCCTTCATCTACCTCATCGCACCAATGGATCTCCTCGAAACTGAACAAAATCGTTGGGAGGCAGCAAAAATAAACCAATATAATAAAATCACCAGCTTCAAAGGATTGAGACATCAGATACCATAAACAGTACCCTTACTGCAATAC
This sequence comes from Coenobita brevimanus, assembly GCF_032717465.1. Lineage (NCBI taxonomy): Eukaryota > Metazoa > Arthropoda > Malacostraca > Decapoda > Coenobitidae > Coenobita > Coenobita brevimanus. The sequence goes on along the minus strand of NC_137047.1, from coordinate 25,906,176 downwards.
GGTATAAGGAGTAACAACGCAAGCCTCGACGTTAAGACTGTCAATTGCAAAACACCTGCCAGGATAAGTAGTAGTTAGATTTTATTCCACCCGACATAACCAGCAACGAGTTAAAAGGGCCAGACTTCTACTTCTTTCCCATTGGGTGTTTCAACGATGCACTCTCAAACGTGAGGTCTGCCATCCCTTCCTCATGGAATTAGCCCGGGAATGTCTTTTTCTTACCAGTCGCTCTGCATTCTGATGATTTTATTCGCCTAACGTCAGAATTTTTTTTAAACTACAGGAGTTAGATATCTATCTATATACCTAGGCAGCTTCCCCCAAGGAAAGGGAGGTAGATATAGCATTAATAAACACCATCCGTAGCAGGAAAAATATACTAAAAACAGAAGTCACCCGAACGCCAGAATTTAACAGTTATATAAGGAAATTTCGTCAGGGTCCTTATTCCTGACAAATCAACATAACATTACCCCACACTTCTCAAACGACCCTTGACTCCCACACTCCCAACAAAGGCTGGAACTCATGCAGGAATATTTTTTTACTATTCCGAATTTTTCTTTTCTGTTGTCATCTGTTTTGATTTGCCTTTACAGTTGTGTTGTTTCTGCCCGGCGCGTCAACTGCGAGTCCAGCCGTAGCGAAAAATTACCTAATGAGGGTTTCTCTCTCTCTCTCTCTATCTCTCTCTCTCTCTCTCTCATCCTATTAGTACCCCTCTCCTTCCTCTTCCCTTCCACCCATTTTCCTTTACTATCCCTTCCCTCCACCTTTCCTCGTCCTCTTCTTCCCTCTTCCTCCTCCTCCTCTAACATCTTCCACTTCATCCCTTTCTCTCCACCATAACGCCAGGGGAACATGCAACACTTCGCTTTAATGTATCTCCCTCTCTCTCTCTCTCTCTCTTTCTGCCATTCTATGCTCCTTTCTTTTAATTCTCTCTCTTCACTGTTTTTCTTTCTCTTCCACTTCGTTTCCTTTAACCATACATTAAATTCTAAACAAAGCAGCTGTCATACACCCTTTCCTATGGTGCAGTAGCTCATCCAAACATCCCTCTCCCTCTCTCTCACCTTTCATCTTTCTCCCCCTCACTTCCCCCCCTATCTCCCTCATCTCACCCCATCCCACACCCCACACCTCCCCCACCTTTTCTTCCACCTCAACTCAGCCAACTTCTAAACCCCAATCCCGGAAAAAACAAGAATTCTGAGCTCCACCACTGCCCTATCACAATTACAAGCATTAACACTCATCGTCTCCACCGCAATAAACCGTACTAAGCCTATCGCGTCCTGGACTGGTATGATGAAAGAGGGTCCACGGTAGTTGTGTAGTTATCGCGTTTGCCTCTCGAACTGCGGTGAACTGTTTCTAATTTTCGAATCAAACCGTGGAAGACATTGATCATGGGTACTATCAGTAGGCTCTTCCATAAGTTAGCATTCTGTCCGTTCGTACTAATAATAAAGACCTGACATAAAACACATCTACTGCAACACTTCGACTTTCACATACACTGCTTTCAATAACGACCCCTCTCACCCTCCTTATTCCATTCGTTCTTCACCAGCACGAGTAAGTGTTAATTCTAGCAATCACTCCCTCCAAGGAGAAAGTCCAACTCCGCAATGGAATTTATACAGACCGATTTTGACAAATGATGGTAGCGTGGAATATGGTATGAGGTGCTGTGGGGCCTACTCGACCAGGTAAAGGGAGTGTAAGGAAGTACTGATATTTTTCTCTGCAACGCTGATACTTCAACTCACCGTCTTACAAGTGACAGTCTATCACTTCATCATTCCGATCACCATAACCCTCCTTTTGTCATTTTCCTTTCTTCAATCCAATCCACACGATCCACTCTCCCACCCATCCACTCATCCATCTCTCCAACCATCCTTCCTTCATGTAATCCATCTATACACACTTCCTTGCTTGCTCGCTTCCTTCCTTCTATTTATCCTTAATTTTATCCAATCATCCATACCTCCATCAGTCAATCCATTCTTCCATTAATCAATCCGGCCGTCCACACAACAGCGATTCTTTTCATCCTTCCAATCTTTAATTCCATATTTCCTGTCCTCCTCCCTTCATTCTTTCATCCAATCCAGCCTTCATTCATCCCGTTCACTGATCCATCCATACTTGAATCATCTTTCCCTCCATCCTTCCATCCATGAAGCCAATGTTCCTACTTTCCATCCATCCATCCATCCAGTCATCTTTCCACCCTGCTATCATCCACTCTTATTTTCCATCCATCCACACACTGACCACCCTCTGCTTGTTTTCCTTTGTACTCCTTCATAAATTTCCCATCGGCCCATCCTACACTCCTTACTTAACTACCTTCCATCCTGCCTTCCAACCATCCTCATTTGGAACCTCCTTACTGCCTCACCTGCCAGGTTAATTACGAAAGGCACTCACCTTAGCGGCCAGGACAAGGAGGAGGAGGAGGAAGAGGAAAGGGGGAAACAGGAAAGAGAGAAATGATGAGGAGACAAGAAGAAAGTGAGGAGATAAGGAGAGAAAAGGCTATGAGAAAAGAAAAGAAAATGGCTGAGAGAATAAACAGGGGAGAAGTGTGTGTGTGTGTGTGTGTGTGTGTGTGTGTGTGTGTGTGTGTGTGTGTGTGTGTGTGTGTGTGTGTGTGTGTGTGTGTGTGTGTGTGTGAGAGAGAGAGAGAGAGAGAGAGAGAGAGAGAGAGAGAGAGAGAGAGAGAGAGAGAGAGAGAGAGCAAACAATAAGCAATTATAAGGCAAGATAAAAACGAAGAGCTTTACCAAGAAAAACCATAACATTTCCTCTCCTCTCCTCCCACACACACACACACACACACACACACACACACCTCCTCTCCCCCCTCCCCCTCCCCTTCCTCGTCCCCCTCCCCTCCATTCCCTTCCCCTCCCCTCCCCTCCCAATCGCATTATCTTCCCCCGCCCCACTTCTCCCTCCCACTCAACCAGTTATATATGAAATGCCACTCAAATATCACAGGCTTATGGGTTACATACATATATGTACATACATATATATTTGTGTGTGTGTGTGTGTGTGTGTGTGTGTGTGTGTGTGTGTGTGTGTGTGTGTGTGTGTGTGTGTGTGTGTGTGTGTGTGTGTGTGTGTGTGTGTGTGTGTGTGTGTGTGTGTGTGTGTGTGTGTGTGTGTGTGTGTGTGTGTGGCGTGGAAACACAGAAATGATGTGGTAGTCGCTGCGAGTGGTGTGGAGTGGAAAGGGAATGAGAGACGAACGGTCAACGGCAATGTGTGGGAGTGGCAGTGTGGGAGGGCTGTGAGAGAGGCATGTGTGGGAGGAGTTTTAAGGAGATGATTATGTGGCAGGTGCAATGAAAGGGACTGCGTGGGAAAGATGCTGTATACAATATGGGAGGGACGTGGGTGGGAAGGAAATGACACGTGTTATGTAAGGGGACGGGTAGGAGAAGTTTGAGAGAGCAAGAACAAAGGGAACAGGAAGCGTCTTATGAGATGGAGTGTGTCGAAAATTTATAAAGTGCGATTAGTCTTCAGAGTGAGAAGGAAATGGAAGACGTACTTAGAGGTTAAATGAAAGTAGTCTCGAAATAGGTGTGTGGGATATGTAAACCTGGACATCTGGGAGAGAATGCAAGGAATTTCTGAGACGACGAATGGAGTAGCTGGCTAAAATAGGAGGAATATGAAAGTGGGAAGGAAGAGGGAGATGTACTGTAAGAGGGAAATAGGGAATGGGTCCGACACAAAGGGATAAATGCCCTGTAACTGAAGAAGCCTTTGAGAGAGTGGGGGAGAGGTTTGACACAGAAGGGAGTGACAGGCGTGTTGTGACTGACATATGTGTGGGCTGGGTAATGTTAGAGAATTTGAGACAGAATGAGAAAGAGAGGTGTGTGGGAAGGGCATTGTATGAGGGTGTGTGCGAGAGGTATTGTGAGAGGGGTGTGTGGGAGAGGTATTGTAAGAGGGGTGTGTGGGAGGGATATTGGAGGAGTGGTGTGTGGGAGGGACACTGTAAGAGGGTGTGTGGGAGGGGTATTGTAAGAGGGGTGTGTGGGAGGGGTATTGCAAGAGAGGTGTGTGGGGGGGGGTCTTGTAGGAGAGGTGTGTGGGAGGGGTATTGTAAGAAGGGTGTGTGGGAGGGGTATCGTGAGAGAAGTGTGAAGGAAGGGTATTGTAAAAGATATATGTGGGAGAGTTGTGTGAAAAGAGCGTATGAACAAAGTGTGCGTGAGAGAGGTGTGTTTGAAAGAGATTGGCAGGGAATAACAAAAACAGAAGCGATAGGGGAAACAGCTTACGAAGATCTGGGAAGTGAGAAACATGAATAGGCAACATGAGAGTGCAATGAAGGATTAAACTGACTGAATGGATGAATGAAAGTGTGTGTGTGTGTGTGTGTGTGTGTGTGTGTGTGTGTGTGTGTGTGTGTGTGTGTGTGTGTGTGTGTGTGTGTGTGTGAGAGAGAGAGAGAGAGAGAGAGAGAGTAGGTGAAGTGCGAGATAAGAGTTAATTAACGTCCCCATACTCCAGCTGCAACAGGGTCAGGTGAGGGGGGGGGGAAGGACAGGTAAAGGGCGAGAGGGGGACAAAGGTGGGGGAGGACGTGGGAGGGGGTGTAACAAGTGGTATATGGGGGAGATGAAGGGGAGGGGGTATCGTGACCTCCAATAAGCAGAGTAGGGGTTGCCAGAGAGGGTGGGGGGGCGGGGAGGTAATGTGACTGGAGGGAGTAGAGTGACAGAGGCTGATGATACACACTATATTTAGGGCATCATTACCAGGTGCTCTCAGTACGTACACACACACACACACACACACACACACACACACACACACACACACACACACACACCTACATTTTCTCAGCAACGTTATTTCACAGCCACGTCTTTAAATCCATTCTATACGAGTTCATCAAAACCACTAACGACTTCAAGGTGAATATAAATGACAATCTGAGCCTCGTTGCATAATCGTCGCTACAATCAAATCCACATTTCGAAGGCTGCGTTTCCAAATTTCGTATTCTGGTTTTCAGTAAAATTTGGTTATATATCAAAATACGAGGATGATGACTGTAATGTTCTTTCAAAAATATATATTGACTAATACTCATCTCTTAACAGTCTCTCTCTCTCTCTCTCTCTCTCTCTCTACCAACTCTCACACAACTTCCATATTCTTTTTCATCAATGTCTATCTCTGTTTCTTTTCTTTTTTATCCTCTCTCTCTCTCTCTCTCTCTCTCTCTCTCTCTCTCTCTCTCTCTCAGACAAGATAGACAGTTTTCTGACAATTAGGCCGACGTCTTGAACTCCCCAAAAGATCCCCTTCACCCCGACATGAAAAAAAGGAGCAAGAAAAAAGAAAAGCGCTCAGAGTCTGAACCCCGGATAAGAGATGGAAGCTGAGGGGGAAAAGAGAAATCAGTGGGGATATTTCTGACGTTCCTTCAAATCTCGTCTGTCCTCTTATCTGTGGGGCAGAGATTATTTCTATTATTTTCTCCCCACAGTTCCTATCTATTTATCACTCAATTCCAAGATTCTTCCAGAGTTCTGCCGTATCTACCTATTTATCTATCTATCTATCTTTATCTACGTATCTTTATCCATCCATCATCCTAAGTATAATTCAGTCTTATCTCTATCTGTCAATCATCTATCTTCCGCCTGAGGTCGCGTCCCTTGAGAGATAACCAGGACAACAATACCTCCCCCCCCCACACTGCAGTCTCTACCCAGTGAAGGCCCCTCCTCCCAAGACACTTCACCCTCCCTCATATGCCCCCCAGTCTCGTCCCACCCCACCTGGTTCTTTTCTCGTGAGCTCAAGAGGGTTCTAGATCTTATACCCTCGTCCCTCCACTGACGTACCTAATTATTCCAATCAGACTCAATACAGGTAATTTTGTTCAGGTGAGGGAAAATCTGTGAGTCCAAAGGTTAAATAGACACTGGTTTTACCGCTTCAGTCTGGTTATGTAATTTCTAGTGTATTCTCCCAGATTATTTTATTCAATTTTGGGAGGATATCTAAGTGTCAGGAGGTTAATGAAGGCTATATCTAACCTCACCTGTTCAAAATGTTGCTCCTAACCCGAATTAAAGTCTCCTGAAGTTGCAAAAATGAAATAAAATCATACCCAAAATCAAAGGGTTTACCATCTGAGTACCTGAATTCCCCCAGCGGAACAAAATCGACTTGCGGTGACCTAAGATAACTAGGTGCGTACTTGAAAGGCAATAGAGTTAAGTGTTTGATTTTGCATATACCACTTTCATTCTCTTATACGCCACTCATGTCCTTCATCACCGACAAAGCACAACTAACATGCAAGAGCACAGTAGCGTGAAAATTTTATCAACCCAGGGCCTCGCATCGTCCGTATGTTAAGAACTATCTCCAAACACATTTTCATCAGGTGAGACTGGTGATCTTGTTACTTTATGCACCACCGAGCGATTTACTTCAGCTTAGGAATAGACCCTCACCTCCTACACTTAACCCAGCCACTTCAATTGCTCTACTCCTTATAAAAACTGTACTGTAGCTGCAAAAATAAACTATACTGAGGCTATTGTACTGATATGTCATGGGGGTTATCAAGAGTTCCTTTCTTTGGGAGACAGATGAACTAGATTTTAAATACTGCAAATATATTTAATGGGTTTGAAATATTCTCTTTTATCCACTCAACCAACATGACAACTTTCTTTCTTTACACACCCTAACCTTAAATGATTTTCCTCAGCCTGGGATGGAACCTTGAAGTGAAGGGGTCAGTGTCATGGTGAAGCTTTTTCTTAGCCTTCAGTTTGGTTACTTTTTTTCCCCTTGCTGTCTCAAGAAGGTTATGAACTGCAGTGCTTAGAACCCTCATTACTAAAACTCCTTTCTAAAATTAACCCCCTTCAAGCCAACAGCCTTAAACTGAAGAGAATGAGCTAGATACAAAAAAAAATAATAATAATAAGTCCCTAGAATGAAGGGGTTAATATAATCCTCAGGCGGTCGCAGAAATAAATTAAAATATAAATAAAAAAAAGGTATCAGCGTACCTAAGGGCCACATGAATAAAAAAACAAAACAACCCCTGATACTGAGTTAATGGTTCAGGTTGAGGTGATACTGAGTTAATGGTTTATGTAGAGGAGTATTGGGTAAAGGTGATGGGTGGTGAGGGTTATGAAACAGCGCTGATGACCTTCCTGTGAGCGGTGGGTTCAGATGACAAGTTGTTCTGACATTTGCAGGGTAAGTCAGATAACATTCAGTGCAAAAAAAAGCCAAGTATATGTCAAAATAATACCAACTTAATGCCAAAGATCAATCGTTTACAATATGGTATCTGTACGCCTAATACCAAACCAAAATATCAAACCACAGCAATAATAATAATAATACAAATAATACTAATGATACTAATACTACTAATAATGATAACAACAACAACAATAATAATAATAATAATAATAATAATAATAATAATAATAACAATAATAATAATAATAACAGCAACACGCACCATTATCACTTTCACCTCGTTATAACCTTTCAAAATAAAAACTCTCCGAGACTAATGGGCAGGGAACACGATAGCCTATCCCTTTTATATATATCTCTCTTCCTTTCCCTCGTCTCGCACCAATTACTTTCCCTCTTCTTTCCTCACAGCTATCTCTTCCATTTCCCTTCCCTCAAACATTTTCTTACTTCTTTCTTTTCCCTCAGAGATTTTCCTTATGACTTTTCCTTCATTCTCATTTCCTTCCTCCGCTTCCTTTCCTTCACACCTCTTCTTTCCTTCCCTTTTCTTCTTCGTTTTTCCCCCGTGCAGCGTCCCATCTCCCGCCGCCACGTGAGTTATGACACGCACGTAATGGCCACACGATAACGCTTATCTGTAGTGCTAACGGGGGCGGGAGGGGGGCTGAGAGAGAGAGGTAGGGGGGTTTAGGGAGAGCGTGGGAAGGGGAGAGAGAGAGAGAGAGAGAGAGAATGTGTGGGGAGAGGGGATGAGGGAAAGTAGGACGGAACACGGGGAGGTAAAGGGAAGGAAACAGAGAGAGGAAAAAATTAGAGAAAGGTGCTAGAGGTGGACTGGGAGAGATGGGACAGGGAAACAGGGAAAAAGAAAATAGGGGAGGAAAAGCCAAGAGAAGGGGGAGAGATGAGATAAAATGGATAACGTAAAATTGGGGTGTGGGGAGATGGGGAGAATAAGGGAAATGAATGGGAAGCAAGGAAGCCCTCAAAGCGAAGAGGTGTAGGGAAGATAGAAAGGGAAAAGGATATCTGAAGAAGTTAATTAATCAAAATAATGAAGATAATGAGTGAGGAAAAAGGGAAAGGAGGAGCAAGAAGGAGAGGTACGAAAAGTCGGGGAAGAGAGAGGGTGAGGGCGGGGGAAAATGAGGCAGAGAAAACTTAGGCAGGGGAAAACGAGAGTGGGGAGTGGGGTCAATGAGAATGATGAAAATGAGTGGGAGAAGAGGAGGATGGGGGGAGGGGGAAGAGAGAGAGAGAGAGAGAGAGAGAGAGAGAGAGAGAGAGAGAGAGAGAGAGAGAGTCAAACAACAAGAAGAAAATGTGTGAGAAGAAAGAAATGGAGTTTAGGGAAAGAAGGAACTGAAGGGTGAAGTGGGAACAAGGGATGAAAAGAGTGGAGAAAGACGGATGGGGGTGTGAAAGTGAAGAAGGGTGCAGGTGAAAGGATGAAATGGAGTGGGAATGAATAGGGAGCTGAAAAGGGTAAGGGTGAAAATGGAAGCGAGTGAAAAGACGGAGAATCGCGGCGACAGGGGTGGGGGTGGTGAAGGTGCGGTTGAGATAGTCACCGGAATGATACACGACTGCTTGGCTTTGGGGGGGGGGGGTCTGTGAGGAGGGGAGGTGTGGGAAGAGGGAAGAGGGGAAGAATAGGGAGGGTGGGGAGAGAGTGCGAGTGCAGGGAGAAAGGAAGTGTGACAAGGAAGTGTGTGGGGAGAGGGTGTGTGGAGTGGGGTACGTGTGAAGAGAAGGCTTTGGGGAGAAAAGGGTGTAGGGAGAGGGGATATGTGAGTGGAAGCTATGGAGGGAGATCTGCTTGTATGGAGGGAAGAGTGGGTAGGATAAATGGGGGGTTGGAGGAGAGAGGGAGGGAGAACATGAAGAGAAGGAAGGGAAAAGGAAAAAGGAGAAAGTGTAAAGATGGAGAGGGGAAAGGAGAGATATGGTGAGAAAACTGTTGAGTGGTGATAGATTGCTGGATGGGAGAGGCAGGGGAGTGCAGAAAGGTGTGAAAGAGTGATAAAAACGAGGGGAAAGGGGAAAAGTCGCTGGAAAGAGGAAAAGGGCTGGGAGAGGGGAAGCAGGGAATGTAGAGGGCGGAGCGGAAAAAGGGGGAGAAAGAATAAAGCAAAAGAGGACTGAAAATGGAGTATCAAAGTAAATGTTCAAAGATGACCTTAGAAACATGGAGAGAGAGAGAGAGAGAGAGAGAGAGAGAGAGAGAGAGAGAGAGAGAGAGAGAGAGAGAGAGAGAGAGAGAGAGAGAGAGAGAGAGAGAGAGAGAGAAATATTGAGGAGAGTGAACTGAATCAGAGTGAAATAAGTGTAATCTAAAGAGAAGAGTGAAATAAGGAGCGTGAACAGGTTAGGAGAGTGAAGGAGTGTACACTAATAAGAAGTGAACTGATGAAGGTGAACTGATTAGGATAATAAAATGAACAGACACACAAAACTACAAACTACGTCTTCATGTTCAAGTGCTTAAGGATACTGAACTGAAAAAGACAGTGATCTGATAAGCTGGGTCAACTGATAAGGAGGGCAAACAATAAAGGCAAAAGTTATAATGGAAAAATAATATGCAAACAAGAATGACATGACACTTGACACTAGCAACCCGTCACATCAACACACAATGGAAAGTAAAATTTGCTTTCACTACAAACAGCCTGAATTAGAGAAGAACTACCCATTAAGTATAGGCTAGACTATTTAATTTTTGACACTACCAGGCGATTCTGTTCAGCTGAAGTGAGTACCACAGAAGCGCAGGGGTCAATAAGGGTTACATGTATGTCTAGATAAAGCACGAAAAAAAATTAATGTGAAGTCCTCGGCTTGAATGAAACTGTGTCCTGGCTACCAGAATAAGATTAAGAAGTACCTGAAGTGAAGGGTTGGCAGTGCTGAAATGGATGACAGGAAGGAGTTGTCCAGAACGAGTCAACGAGTCAAATTTTCTAAGGCAATTATCTCTATTATATTTGTATGTCTTACAAATTTCAGTAATAACGTGGTGATAATACAGGTGTTTAATAACAACGAACAGTTATTAGTGTACTGCAAAGGCAGAAGTGAAACGCATATCGAAGAGACGGGCAACACAGAATTATGGCAATAATGAAGTATGCCTCTCTCTTTCTCTCTCTCTCTCTCTCCACACACACACACACACACACACACACACACACACAAATACCCCAGACAAGGCCCAGTTTCAATATGACAAAAAGAAAAAAAGAAAAAAACTTTATCGTACAACATTTTTTATTTCTGTTGCAAAATAGGAGAAAAATCCTTGCTGGTTTTAATTGGAAAATCCGGTCACCGCTGGGCTGTGTGTGTGTGTGTGTGTGTGTGTGTGTGTGTGTGTGTGTGTGTGTGTGTGTGTGTGTGTGTGTGTGTGTGTGTGTGTGTGTGTGTGTGTGTGTGTGTGTGTGTGTGAGTGAGAGAGAGAGAGAGAGAGAGAGACGCCGCATTTTTTTTTTTTAATAGTAGTAAGGTTGCAGTTTGGACTCTCCTCCTCTCTCTCCCTTTTCCTCACCCTGACTTTCTCTCCTCTCCTTGAATCTCCTCTCGCTCTCTCTCTCTCTCTCTGACATGTTTCTATGGTCTTCACTGAACATATGCTTTGATATTCCATTTTCAGTCCTCTTGATTTATTCTTCCCCTACATTCCTTCATATAAATCACCACTTCTTTCCAGTCTGCTCCGTTTCTTTCGCACCCCCTCACCTTCCTTCATGGCCAGACCCCTATATATCAACGCATCTTTCACACCGTCCTTCATTATTCACCCACTGCTTCAAAATATAGCGATGTAATTAAAAAGAACTTCATAATGTAGCGATGTGTGATGTGTCGAAGTAATCTGTATAGATGAACAATGGTGAGAATTGCGTAATGAAAGAGAAAAGGGTTGCAGAGAGAGACACAATCATTAAAATATGGTTGTATAAAATCGCATAAAACAGAGGCATTAACGATACCAGGATTACGCAAAAGATACCATCTAGGTATATCAGTATCACATAAAAGAGAAACACTGAAAAGACACACACACACACACACACACACACACACACACACACACACACACACACACACACACACACACACAAGTCGCAGAACTCTATCTACGCACAGTTACACAGCTTAACAGAAAAATAACTATACAAAGGTCGGAAAGCAGAAAGTCTTAAATATATCCGATTTGCTCGAAGAAAATATTTAGGATTACAAGAAGATACACAAACTAGGCTGAAGAGTCATACTATCGTGACCATGAAATAGGATATAAAAACCCACACTGGCAGACGAAAAAAGATGTATTCCAAACAGTTTCGGCGACAGCTGTCGCCCTCTTCTGTGGATCTACAGACCAAGAGTGGTCTCAGGATCGCACAGAAGAGAAACACTAACTATATCAGGGTTACATAATAAACACTGACTTCACAAAAGGTCACGGTAACATGATACTGAGAGAGAGAGAGAGAGAGAGAGAGAGAGAGAGAGAGAGAGAGAGAGAGAGAGAGAGAGAGAGAGAGAGAGAGAGAGACTAACAGAAAATGAAAACTAACAATACTTTTACAAAACAGAAAATCACAAACACACCCAATTCACATAACGAAACATACCTTGCACCTGTTGTTCGCACGAGTCTGGGAAAAATAACTTCCGAACAAGCCGTGAATACAAGAATAGCACCTGTCTTCCACCTGCCTTATTAGCGCCGTCGGACAGCACACCACGCTCGCTGTTTTCACTCACACACACGCAGGAAAAGGTCAGGGGAGGTCAAGGCAGGTCAAGTGATGTTTCCAGCATTAAGTTTTTATTCCTGGCTACATCGCATTTCTGTTATTACTTCCTTACGGTGTTCATTTTTGACGCGAGAGAGGAATGGATGGATGAACTATGTATGTATTTATTCATGTATGTATGTAGGTGCCATGACAAGAGTTCCACCTCTATAGTTAAAAAGTTCTTAATTTAATGCTAACTCGGCCGCCACTGGAATGGTCTCTGATTCATGGGGAAAGAGATATTTTGTGAGGGAAACAGTGATTTTCAAAGACATATAAGGCAATTTCCCTGGGCTTGGTTGGTGGTTCTGTTGCTGTTTTGTTTTCCAGTTGCTATTTGTGGATCCCTCGCACCCGATGCTGAATATTAGTGGGAAATACGGTCATATTAGGAGGGTCAAGAGCACGACGACGACGACGACGACAACGATGATGATGATAATGATGATAATGTTGATCCTACTAATGACGATAACTGTGACGACGATGATGATAACAGTGACATCAACGACGAGGGCGATGATGACGATAACGATAATGATGACAGTGATGATGAACACTTCCCTTCTCCTTAAGTCATGCCTCTTATACTATTACATTACCTTCAGTGTTTCAACCAAATGATATGCCTTAGGGTACATTTTACTACTTGCAATTATTTATGATTTTCTGATTGTTTTCATGCATCCAATCCTTCCTTGACGAATATTAAATTACTGATACCAATTTGTTACATAAGCACATCCAGTAATTACCCCGTTATCACCTTCCTTTCCAATCTTTTATCCACGCTTCTATATTCTAGTTTTAAATAATCTGTAGTGTTTGATTTAGTTTACCATTGTTTACATTATTTCTGGGGAGAGAAATAGGGGGGGACTCATTACACTACTAAGACTCCTCGTGCCCTGGTGAAGGTGGGGAGGGAGAGGGAGAGGACCAGGTAAGGGAGAAGATCAGGTGAGGGAGAGCAGGTGAGGCAGAGGACCAAATGAGGGAGGTGACCAGGTGAGGGAGAAGACCAGGTGGGGAAGAAGACCGGGTGGGGGAGAAGACCAGGTGAGGGAGAAGACCAGGTGAGGGAGAGGACCAGATGAGGAAGACCAGGTGAGGGAGAGGACCAGGTGAGGGAGAGGACCAGGTGAGAGAGAGTAACATGAGATGGAGAAGAACAACGTAGTGAGAACAAGGGAGGGGAAGATGGAAAAGGAGACAGAAACAGTGGACAGATAAACCAAGGAGGGGAGAAAGAGAGGAGGGGAGAGAGGGGAATATGGGAGCGAAACAAGAGGAATGGGCAGAGAGAGGAATACGAGAGAGAAACAAGAGGATGGGATAGAGATGAATGAGATGGAGACACAAGACGGTAATACTGAGAGACGTGGGAGGCTGAGAGGGAAATGGCTGTGGGAGGAGAAAGAAGGGTAATATCGGAGAAAATGGAGATATTATGAGGAATGGGAAGGCAATGGAAAATGTAAAAGAGAGTAAAAAAGTAAGAATGATACTATGGAAGGGGAAAGGACGAGAAGTGGTTAAAAGAAAAAAAAAAAAAAAAAGAGGGAGGGAGGGTGAAGAAGCACATGAAATAAGAGTTGGAAGTAGGAAAAAAAAAAAAGGGGGGGGGGGACGAGGGAAAGAAAATGGAGGAAGAAGAAGGGAAAGGGGAAGAAGGAAAGACGTGGACTGGGAGATATAGGTATACAGCCTAGCAAAGTAAGAGGACAGGTAGGAAGACAGGTGGGGAAAGTAGAAAAGGTGAAGAACGACAGAATTTGACTTATTTCTTCCTTATTTCAAGGCTAGTTCATTCAGGGCACCTCAGTTACACAAGCCCAGGATTCACAATGCAAACACTAAATGGATATTGAACACAAAATATTCTGCCTCTATGTAATACCAGCCGTCACCAGGTCCAGCAAATCAATTTTCTTTTTCTTGGGACGACAGAATGAAAGGGAAGAATGCAGCGAAGGATGTAGCGACAGTAAAGGAACGAAAAAGGAACAAATACACAGAAAATACAACTAAAAACAAATCGACAGAGACGGAACCCAGGAAGGACAAAGAATATCAAGTTGGTGGGAAATCAAATGGAAAGAGAGAGTGAACAGAGAAAGGGATTTAGTGGAATGGAGACTGGAGATGAATGGAATGGGACGGGCGGGAAGAGGGACGGAAGAGAGAAAGGGGAAGAACGATATGAAGGGCTGGTGAGTGAGGGTTTGGGATATTGGAAAGGAATCTGATATGGTGGAGATGACAGGAAGGGGGAAGGGAAGGAACAGGAGAAACAGAGAGAAGTAAGAAGGGACGAAATTGGGGAGAAGACTGCAGGAAGGGGAAAAAAAGAAGAGTGAGAGAGAAAGGGAGAAAGAGAAAGGAGAGGGAAAGAGGGAAAAAAGAGCGGGGAGGGAAAGGGTAGGAACAGGAGACAGAAGGGAGACTGGGATGAGAAGGTAAGGGAGAAGAAAGCAGGGCGGGGAAAAGAGGGAGAAGAGTACGGGGAGGAAGGAAAGAGAAGCAAGGGGGAAAGAGGAATAAGGGGTGGATGTGGTAAGAGAAGGGAGGTGGACATAGCCGACAATAAAAATGGTCGACAAGAGAAGAGAAAAAGGGGAAGGAAGAGAGAAGGGAAAGGTAATGAGGAAGGAAAAATTAATACCATGGGAAGGGCAGGAGGAACAGAAGTGGGGAAGGAAAGAGGAAGACACAAGACGAGCTTAAGAAACGGATGTGGAAACGAAAATGGTGACAGAAAACAATTAGAGGGGTAAGAGGAACATGGAAAACGAGACAAGGCAAACAAGCTGGAAAGACACAGGGGATGAAAGACGGGGAGAGAAAGCACAGAATTAATAAAGAAAAGAAGGAAAGGCGAGTAGGTAAGGGAGGAAATGAGACTGAGTAATGGAACTAGCAAATCAAAGTGCAACAAAAGATAAGATGATGGCACACAGAATTACCGCTGGCAGAGTTACGGTGATACGCGAACCATATTGCCTTTACGGTTCGTTTCATATGGTCCGACCTTGATGTTTGCGAAAAATTAATCTGGCAAATCAGAAAACTTACTGAATATATATAGCACTTTATGAAAAGGAGAGCAAAGCGGAATATACTGAAATAAAATACAAAAGAAGAGAGAGAATAAAATGTAAGGAATAATACACAAGAGTACGATTAAAAGGAAGCCCCCCCCAAAAAAAAAAAAATGAGTATACAGTGTTTTTAAAAGGAAACAGAAAAACTTATGGTAAGTAATGGAGAGAGAGAGAGAGAGAGAGAGAGAGAGAGTGTGTGTGTGTGTGTGTGTGTGTGTGTGTGTGTGTGTGTGTGTGTGTGTGTGTGTGTGTGTGTGTGTGTGTGTGTGTGTGTGTGTGTGTGTGTGTGTGTGTGTGTGTGTGTGTGTGTGTGTGTGTGTGTGTGTGTGTGTAGGGGAACTATAAAAACAAGAGGACTGAAAAGGGGGAAGAAATTAAGGAGTAAATAAAAGGTGAGGGGAAACTAATAAAAATAAAAGAGCTTAAAGATAGTAAGCCAACAATTACTTACATCTCGTATAGGCAGACTCGGAGGCAACATCGAGTGCACTGACCTGTAACACAAAAACACACTAATTAATTTCAAAGCCAGACAAACTCTCTCTATAGCTCCCTCTCATTTACACTCACTGACTCACTCGCTCTTTCTATATTTAGCCATCAATCCTTCCACCCTGTACGCGAGGAAATGAATATGGACAGGTGGATGTATTTATATGAATTAATGAATACTCAAAAATTCCCACTTCTACTTATTACCACTGCCATACAGATTCTTCCGAGTATTTCAGCATATAAAAGTTTGTTCCTACTTTTATGTTACTTTAAAACTTTAAATTCTTAGGGAGGGATGAAGTTTTCTGTATTATCCTTAAAAATACAAATGGCCGATGACACAGGCTACCCGACTCCATATCACATAATCCAAATAAATCCTCCTCCTCGTTCATCCGCCCCAATATCACCAACCCATTAAGAATTCCCAGCCCGTCCAGAGGGGCCCCGAATCCTGGCTAGATATCAAAATCCCGCCAGAATTAATCCCTGACTGTAATCGCCTTACCTCGGGGATTAGCACTGATACTTCCACTCCCACCTCAGGATATTTCGACCTCAGTACCTCGGAAATTTGACTCCCATGTTCCGGAAAGTTGGGATGGGTTAGGAAAATTCAGGCGTGCTTCATGGAAATTTTCTGAAGACTTTAGGGAGGTAATTATAGCCTAGTTCGTGCCTCATTTGTGGAAATTTAGGCCTACTTTGAGGAAATCTAGGCCCCCCTTTGAGGAAATTTAGGCCCACTTTTGAGGAAATTTAGGCCCCCCTTTGAGGAAATTTAGGCCCACTTTTGAGGAAATTTAGGCCCACTTTTAAGGAAATTTAAGTCCCCTTTGAGGAAATTTAGGCCCCTTCAAGGAAATTCAGTCCTAGTTTGCTAAAGTTTTTGGTCAACTCGTGAGTATTTAGGTTTAGTTCTTGGACATTTAAGCCAGCGTGGAGGAAATTTGGAAAGTGGGTTACGTAAATTTGGGTCTAATCTCGACAACGGGCCAATACACTGTCGCCCTCAATATCTTCGAAATATTATGGCGGTAGTTTTGCCGAAAATTGGGATATACTCCATGGAAAATTATAGCTTAAATTACCATAGATATATATGCCACTATTTCTATGGTTTATCTCGAACCAATCTCTCTCTCTGATATACCTGTTCAGGTCAAAATTTAACTTATAACACCGCATATTTACCAAGCCTGCCAAGGGAATCTTTCAGGCTTGTGCATTAAAACATATCAACTTCAACTTTTATACAACAAAACAACCTGCTCCACTTTCTAAATTTTCCCATTATTATTATTATTGTTTCAATTATTTTTGGTCAAAGGCAAAAATCATCATTATTATAACCAACACATTAATGCATCAATAGAGGTGAGAATTTTGCTTGGTCATTCGTCTCCACCGGGGGAATTAAAACTTTGACATAACGTGAACAAATTCTATAAACTTGCAGCGCAGTTACATGAGGGATGAAGCACAGGCTCGTATTCTAAATGGCGTGAGAGGCTCCGTAACACCTCTTCCTTAGCGATTTATTTTGTATATTACACCTCAACCTTCCACTGCGTTTTATGTATATCGCTTTTAATACAGATGTAATTTCCATGAAAAAACGCTAAAGGAAATCCTGAGTTACAATAAGCAGAATAAATCGGTCAATAAGAGGAGCTAAGAAATCTCCATGGCCAATTAGAATACGACTTTATTTCACTACAAAAAGTAAATACAATAAAAAAAAAAGTATTAGAGTAATTTTAAAAGGTAATATGGCGAAAAATTCCTTCTTCTGGTCCCTCGTTTTAGGCACAAAAAACAAGGGCTCAAATTAGGCCACAAGTTGGGCTTCGAGGCTTTGAGTCGAGGCTTCGGGTGTCAGAAACTCAACTTCAGAGGGTTCCAACTTCTGAAAGGATGAGAGAGAGAGAGAGAGAGAGAGAGAGAGAGAGAGAGAGAGAGAGAGAGAGAGAGAGTGTGTGTGTGTGTGTGTGTGTGTGTGTGTGTGTGTGTGTGTGTGTGTGTGTGTGTGTGTGTGTGTGTGATTCTGTTTTTGCAACCAATTAAACTATACAACAAATCTAACTTTTATGCTCTAGTCCATATTTTGTAACTAATATTCTAGGATATTGAATCTGAACTTCATAGCGAATGGAAGCCATTTTTCTGCTCTCTCTCTCTCTCTCTCTCTCTCTCCAAATGAAAAACAAAGACGGAAAAACACAGAAAAAGAAAACTGCGCAAAAATGATTCACCTTAAAAAAAAATGACACGTAAGAAAAGAACGCACCCATGAAAAACACTTAAAAAAAGCAAATAGTAAGAAAAGAGGAAATCATAGAAAACAAAGAAAAAGAGCAGAGAAAATGGAACGCTCCCATAAAAAAAAAAACACCGAAAAAGAGCAAGTATTAAAAAAAACGCACCCATGAAAAACAAAGAAAAAAAAAAACAAGCATCAAGAAAAGAGCGCCCCCTGAAAAAAGAAAAAAATGGTTTAATTGGGGACGGAATCTGAGCTCTCTGGCCACTTATTGGGCTTTAATAATACAGTGTTCGGGCCGGAGCGCTGTGGGGAGTGGGGAGTGGGGTGTGGGGGTGAGAGGAAAGAGGTGTGGGACTGTGGGGAGTAGGATGTGGCGCGCGGGAGTGTACGGACTGTGGAGGGGAAGTGTGGGGTGTGGGAGAAGGGTGTGGGGAGTGGGGTGTGGAAGGGGGATTGGGGAAGGGGGATTGGGAGTGGGGCGTGGAGCTATGCGGACTTACGGAGGAGAAAAAGAGTATGGGGATGTGAGGAAGTGAGCAGGGAAAAAGTGGGAAATGAGAAGGTAGAGAGAAAAGTGAGAAGAGTGATTGACGATAGGAGTGGGAAGTAGGAAAAAGGGGAGAATGGGTGAGTAAATGTGTGGGGTGTGGGAAGAGTGGGGAAAGGGGGAATGTGTGATGTGGGAAAAGAGGGAACAAGGAAACAGGTAGAAGGAGTGGGAAAAGGGTGAATGGATGAAGAAAGAAGTGAAGGGGAGCAGAATTGAGGGAGATGGGGAGCAGGTGGTATTATAAGTGAGGAAGAGGAGGTATGATAGGTGGGGAGGGGGAGAGTATTATAGGTGGGAATGAGGAGGTTTCACAGGTGGGGAGGATGTGGGTATACAGATGGGGAGGGTGAGGGTAGACAGGTGGGGAGGATAAGGAGGCATACAGGTGGGGAAGAAGAGGGGGTATTCAGGTGGACGGGGAGGGGGTAATGAGGTGGAGTGGGAGGGGAATTAAAGTGGGGAGGAGAGGATATTCAGGTGGGGGGAGGAAGTGGGAATGACTGCTCTGAATTGGGTGAACTGACAAGGGAAATGCGAGTGAAAAGATATATTGGGACTGAAAGATTAATGTGAAAGAGAGAGGGAGAGAGAGAGAGAGAGAGAGAGAGAGAGAGAGAGAGAGAGAGAGAGAGAGAGAGAGATTTACAATGATCACACGCCATAAGGTTCCTACAATGTGAAGCCTCAATGTCAACAAACTTAAACACCAAACTAAGAAGATTAAAGTAAGGACAGTGCTTCATAAATCTCTCCCCCTGTCTTCCACACCCACCGACGATATGCTGTACAAGAAAATAGTGAGAAGTGTACCTCGCATGAAGGAAATACTTGAAGGGAATTTACTAGGAAGGAAAGTAGTACCGAGACTGCAGTAAGTTGACATGAAGCTTGTTGTTGGCGATGTTCTCAGCTTTACTAGTCACTTTTTTTTACAAGCTAACAACCGTCTTAAGATATTATTGTGCTGCAGTGTACTAGTATTCTCTGACAGTTGTGCTCTGATTATAACTAAACTTGGTGGAAGTGTTAGGGATCAACCAAGGGACTGACGTATTATTTTTAGAGTAATACATCAGAGATCAAGGCCATATGGCAATGTTAAAGAGTTTTTATTCGATTTAGAACAACTAGGTGGCAATGGTCAGGGTAAGCTAAGAATGAAGGAATTCGAATTTGAAATGAACCAGTCAAAGGTCAAGGTAGGATAGCAAGGTCATAGTTCAACCCCACTACTTTCTATGCTTTCCACAAATGTATACTTCTGTTCCATCCATTTTCATACGGTACTTAATTCTTGCCACGTCCTCTTCACCACTAACTTCTTCCCTTCTATTTGCTTCCTCTCTCTTCTTATCAGTTCGATCTTTATAGGCTCAATTTCATATCATTCCATCCAATCTGTATCTCCGTCTTTTTTTTTTCATTCTTGTTTAGATTTTTTTCCCTTATAAATCCCCCCCGCTCTCTCTCTCTCTCTCTCTCTCTCTCTCTCTCTCTCTCTCTCTCGTTCCCTCCAGGCGATTAAAAAATGGGAACTTTCAAAGAACCAGGTTAATAACTTCACCACTTTCAACTTTCCTTTCCCCGCTCTGCCTGCCTGCCCGCCTGACTAACTGACAGACTGACTAACTGACTAAAAAGGATCCATTGACTGACCGACTGAAAAATAGATTCACTAACTGACTGACAAAACGATCCACTGACTGACTAAATTGGTGACTGAGAGGAATACATTGACTGATAAAAAGTCACTGACTGACTGACTACCTCACTAAGAAAAAGATCCACTGACTCACCGACTGACAAACAGATCCACTAACTAATAGGCAGACAAAACTCCACTGAGTGACTGACTGACAAAAACACACACACACACACACACACACACACACACACACACACACACACACACACACTGACTTACAGAATGACTGATTACCACACAAACACAAAATGATCCACTGAATGATTGACAAAGTGATCCACTGACTGAATGACAAAAATATTTGCTGACTGACTAACAAAAAGGCACTTACCGACTACCAAAATGATCCTTGAACCACTGACTGACTGACTGACAAAATTATCCCTGACTCGCATACTCAGAGAAACATCAACTAACTGAAAATAAACGACTGGCTGACTGAAGCTGAAATGACTGACAATGAACGACTGATCCAAATATCCCCTCACTATCAAAATGACACAAATCTTCCACTGAATGACCTGGTACCTGGCAGAGAAGTCCACTTACTACCTGACTATCGAAAGTGCCCATTCGCTGAGTGATGGCTGAACAAACCACTAACTGGACATATCACAGGCGATTTAACCAATAAAATGATACAGTCCTCAACAATGATGAGATTAACTGACATTTTGCTTAACTGACACACAGAGAAAACTATAGATATCTGGTCTCATATGTTTGCATCATGTCTAGGCGTCCTCGATGACATGCACAAACTTTCTCGCTCAAAAACATCACTCTAACAAAAAGAAAACACACACACACACACACACACACACACACACACACACACACACACACACACACACACACACACACACACACATGTTGACTACAGTCGACCAAAAAAGTTACTGATGTACACTTGACGTGAAACAAACTGACGCTACGGACAACAGTTTCTGGAAAAGCCCTAAGATTGTTTTTCCCCTACGTTGGTAAACCTGCTTTCATAACGATGTCGCATATCTCTTGTTCCTGACATTTTCTACTCGGTATCGTTATTATATGCATAGTCAGATAATATACTAATACTGTCCGGACTTTCACAGCCTATATGGATTGTTACGGATATCATCATACCCCTCCAGTGCACTAAATGTTTGACTGACTACTTCTCAATCTACATTTCATATCTGTTCGCAAAGTTCTGGGTAGAGGAGGGAGGGCTACACCAATTAAGATTTTATTTAACTTAGATGTAACCACTGGCACTCTCAGGGGTCAATCTTCCCATTCACTCCTCCTTCCAATCATCCGTGCTCCATTCCCTACAAAAACTGATCTACTCTGTTTCCTGTCTGTCAATCCAGCCATTCCTTTCATCCACCTTCCACCCTCCCTTCCTCATACCCATACTACAACCTACTCACCAGGTTCTTCCATTTATCCATCCATCCTTCCTTTCACCTACTTACATTTCTCTACGATCATCCACACTTCATTCTAACCATCCATCCATCCATCCAGTCTTTATTCACTTATTGACCATTCCTGTGCAATCCATCCATCCATCACTTCACTCCATCATCCCTGACCGATCTCTCCAACCACTCACGCTTCTTCCGTCCATCCATCCATCCACCCATCCATCTATCTATTCTTTTCATTCTTCCATTCACCGCCTAAGCCATTCCATCTACCACCAGCCCAATCCATCACTCCCTGACCGTTCTCTGCCTCAAAGCGAGAAGGAAACAGTCAAACAGTCAGCCTGAGTATAAAATTGACAAGAGTGTGATTCATGGAAGCCGCGATGTCAGGTAGGTGGGCGATAATGGAAGACAGGTGTGTGTGTGTGTGTGTGTGTGTGTGTGTGTGTGTGTGTGTGTGTGTGTGTGTGTGTGTGTGTGTGTGTGTGTGTGTGTGTGTGTGTGTGTGTGTGTGTGTGTGTGTGTGTGAGAGAGAGAGAGAGAGAGAGAGAGAGAGAGAGAGAGAGAGAGAGAGAGAAAATCCACTTGGCATATTCCCAACTACATAAACAACCACTAAAATCTCTCATCACTCACTTTCATCCTTCACCACCGTCAACACCAACATCTCACCTTTACGTCCCACTCCACTATACTTCCTCTCCCTCCACCACCACCACCATTTCTCACTAAACCACTACAACCACTTTCTCCATCCCTCTCTCCATCATGAACTCCATCCCACCCATCAACATTTCTCGCTTCCTCACTCCACTCCTTGTTTCTCCTCCACCACCACCATCACAACCCTTCTCTCAACTTCCCCCTCCCGTCTCTCTCCACCACCACCATCACAACCCTTCTCTCCAACTCCCCCCTCCCGTCTCTCTCTCTCTCTCTCTCTCTCTAATACTGAGAGCTCTAATTTTAGAGATATCAGGAACAATTAGCCTCACTGTGAGATCACGACTGGCAGGAGGAGGAGGAGGAGGAGGAGGAGAATATAGCAAGGAGGTGGAAGATAATTAAGGAAGGAAGGTGAAGAAGAATAATGACAAAAAACAAGTATACTGAGGCATGACAGGAGGATGGATGGATAAGGAAAATAAGGGTAAGAAATGGGGAAACGGAAAAGCTGTGTGAAAAACAAGATTGTATAAAAGCGCATGAACAAGGATGAGAGAGAGAGAGAGAGAGAGAGAGAGAGAGAGGAAAGGGGGGAGGAGTTCACAGATTTATAGCCACGGCAGGGGAGGAAAACTCGTGAGGCGGAAGATTTAAGAGACTTCTAATAATATGCACATTAGCCACATATTTCAGGCTCAGAGCTCTTCCTCACACATAAACACGGAAGCTGCAAATACATAAAACGCAGACAGTTGGAGGAAACACGCGAATTACTGCATAAAATTAGGGAGGTGGGGACCTATTTTTACGTTAAGGTCCCCGCCACAAATTTAGGGCCATTGGTTTGTTTACACTGAGGGGGTCCAGAGTCTCCAGACACTATGGATTAATAATAAGTAAATATTACATGCACGTGAATCCTCTCATGGTCAATAAAAGTGTAACAGGCGATTTTATGCAGCTGAGTGAGTCGTTGAAGCCATAAGTGTTATGAATGAAACACACACACACACACACACACACACACACACACACACACAGGAAGACTCGTAAACATAAAACACTGACAATGAAAACACTAAAACCTCAAATATTAAAAATAAAGCCTAAAAGTAGGGTAAAAATGCCCTACATTGCCGGCAACATTAACCTCGTCAGTGTTAATAATTATAAAGTTTCTGGCTACTACCAGACTGTTTTCTTCAGCTAAGTAAAATCGCTAATGGAGGCTAGACAAAAATCAGAACAAAATCACCTGAAGGGTAGAACTAATGGTTTATTTACACTAGCGGGGTAGACAGATTCTTTTGTTTTTCCCGACAAGGAAAGTCAGAAAATAAGTACAGTATTGACATTAACCCAACAATCCAAGGTCACAGCGCTTTCACACAAGCAGACGCGGAAGATTCAAATATAAAGATCACAAATATTAAGTTTATATCCACAGAAAACTTAAATATAAACGAAAAAGTAAATTATACTACGGAATGAGGGCCTTATTTTCCAGCCGACGTTAGGTCCCGGCCGGAAATTAAGAGGCACTGGTTTGTTTACACTAAAGGGGGTTGCCAGAATCTCCATCCGCGACCGATTAATAAGGAAACGTATTGCGAGATCTCAGACGTCGGGAAGTTCATGAGGAGTTGCTGAAAAACGCGGCGCAGGAAATCTTTTTAAAAGCTGTTCAAACATTAAAACTGCCTGCGAGGATAAAAAGTAAGCGAAAGTTTACAGTCGCGTTATTCTGTTTTACTGAGTTTTAATGTGACTTACTTGCCTCCCACAGATTCTCAAATGCTGGACTCTCTCTCTCTCTCTCTCTCTGTCATTTTTACCAATTTCTCCTTCTCTTCCCTCCCACAATCTTCGTTCTTTCTCTCTACCCACTCATTTCCTCCTCCCACAGTCTCCCCTCTCGTCTATTTTCCTCCAGCTTCTCTCACTCTCCTCTCGTCTCCACTTTTTCATTCCTCACTCTCTCTCATCGTCTTCCTCCCACTTAATCTTGTTTTTACCCTTCGCTCCTTCCCTTCACTTACTCCTTCATCTCCCCTTCCTCGAATCCTTCCTACTCATTTTCCCTCTCATGCCTCTCTTCCTCCCCTCCCCCATCCTCTCTCTCTCTCTCTCAATTTCAGTCTCACTTCCAACTTTCCAATAAAATGTCCCATCATCAATTTTTCTATCCCCCGGGGTAATTTTCCAGTCTATACTCCTACCAGTTGATATGTGGGCGACGAGGGGCACTTTTCTTTTTTTTTTTCTTTTTTTGACACTGTAGTTCATTCACCTTAAACTGTCTGTGATGTTCGTCCTTCTGCAGCTTATTTCCCGAAGCTCACTGGCAGAAAAGGCCAATGCTAGGGCTAGACATCTTTTTTCTCAGCACTTCTTCGTGACTAGCAATATATTTTAGTGCAACTTCCCTGCTACAGCTCAACATTCAAGATGGTGGGATGGCAATTTTAAGCCTACTTAAAATGAACAGGGTATAGAATTGTAGCAGGACTTCTCTATAACTACCAGTCCCTTGAATCTTGTGGCAAACTGTACTGAATTACACTTCCTACCTCCAGGTGATGATACTCCACTTAAAAATGATGCCTATGTCCTCTTTTTAACTCTGACTTGGCCTAATACTGCCATCTCTCCTTCCAGAATGCTGAGTTGTAAGAACAGATTAACAGTAGAATGCGATGCTAGTCACAATGAAGTGCTATGGAAAGAATGTAGAACTGGAGCACTGTCTTTTCTCTGCCAATTGAACGACACAAAATAAGCTGCAAAAGGACGAAAATCTGGGCCAGGTTTGTGGAAGAGAATTATTAGCAGTGAAAGGGAAAATTAAGGCCATATGCAACCTTTTCAGTCCAAAATATTCGTCCTAAGCAGAATAAAACAGTCTGCTATTTCCAAAAACCTAATACAAAATAAACCACTGCAGTGAAGGGGTTAAGGGTAGATCATCTTGCAAGAGGTCTGTGTTATCTGTGTGTCCGTGTAACTTTCTGAGGTCGTATTCAGGTATATTACTTTCCCTAGCACCTCTTCCGCACCTATTTATTTCGCATGGTTCAAACTGTACTCACTAATATTAGGTCTATAATATTAACACAGTTTGTACCAATGACATATAAAGGAATATTAGCGTATGGTATACAGAATTAAAAGTGTATGGAAGATCTAGGGGGCCTTCTAAGTCCAAAATGAATAAAGCACAAGGTCATTAGCTCTCTCTCTCTCTCTCTCTGACAGTCACTTCCCCCTCCCCTCACCACCTGTCCATTTTCCCACGCCATATGTTATTAATCGCCTCCTAGCTTTTCCCCTTGTTCTCTCTCAATTCGCCCTCCCCTCTTCCTCCCTTCTTATTCAGTTTTTAGCCTCTCCCTTCCTTGCCTATCCCTTCCTTCCTTTCTTCCTTCCTACCTACCTATCTTTTCTTTCTTCCTTCCTTCCTTTCTTCACCAATTTACTTTGCTTTTCTTCCTATCTGCTCGCTATCTTTTGCTCCCCTTTTCCGCCTCTTCATCTCCCTCCTTCCAATTCTGTTTCATCCTCCTTCCCCTTACATCTCCAGTTTATTTATAGTTTTCTCCTCCTATCTATTTGCTTTCTTTCTTTTCCTCTCCCTTTCTCCTTCAATCCTCCCTCCCCTCTTCTTGTTACTTATTAGCTTCTCCCTCCCTTCATCTCCGGTTATTTCAAGCTGTCTCTTCTGTTATGCTTTCCTTTTTTGTCTTTGTCTTTTTTCTTTCTCCTGCTCTCTCTTTCTCCCACATTCCTCCCTTCCCTCTTCATACTCCTTTATAGTTACTCTTTTCCTTCTCTTTTTCTCACTGCTTTTCCTCCCCTTCTGTGTTTTATTACTTCTTTCTTTTCTCTGTTTTCTTTTCCCTTTTTTCCCTATTTTCCGGTTTCTTTTAATTCATTTATTCCCTTCCCTCTTCTATTTCGACCAATTTCCCCTTCAACGCCTTACCAATTTTCCCCTTACTTCTTCCACTATTTTGTACTCCTCTCTCTCTCTCTCTCTCTTTCTCATCCCCCCGCTCGCCCCTTCCCTTAGTCACACGCATAATTGAAATGTGCTTCGTTAATTCGGTTGCCAGCGCTCTCAAACTGCTCCCCTCTCCCCTTCCCCTCCTCTCCCTCCCCCCTCTGCCTCCCTTCCCTCTCCCCCTTCTTCTCTTCCCTTCCCCTCTCCCCCCTCGCTCGCACTTTTCACAATTTCCCCGGCCCCCCGTCTCTCCAATTCCATATCACTCCCACTCATTATGTTTTCATTCCACCTTTCCCCTTCTCCTAACACTCTCACCTTTCTCTGTCTCCTCCCCCCACCCCTTCGCTCCCCTCATCTAATTTTTCACTCCTCTCTCTCTCTCTCTCTCTCTCTCTCCTCCTCCTCCTCCTCCTCCTCCTCCTCCTCCTCCTCCTCCTCCTCCTCTCATGTTCCTCCTGCGTCCTGTCACTTCACACAACCACTCCGCCTCCTCCAGTTTCATCTTATTCCCATCACCCCCCCCCCTCTCTCTCTCTTACTGTCTTCCATACTCCTCTCTCCCTTCCCCCCTCTCCATTTTCACCCTCCCTTCTTCCATTCTCCAAGTTTTTTCTTACACCCTCTCTTCCACTCTTCCTTGATCTGTCTTCCTTCACACCTCTTACCCTTTCTTTCCTCTCCTCTTAATCTTCGTCTCTCCATACCTGCAGTCTCTCACTCGTATCCATTCCCTCTTTCTTCCTCTTCTTTCCTCTTCAGCCCCTTCTCAGTTCCATCCCACCCTTTTCCCTTTTTATCACTTTCTCAGCTGCTTTCCCTTTGCTTCTACCCTTTATATTTTCTTGTTCCCCTCGTCAGCATTTATCTTAGTTTTCGCCTTCTCGTTTTCCCCCTCTTTATCTTCCCTTTCCCTCGACCCCCTTTTCGTTCTTGATTATATTCTTGCCAGTTACCTCTCTCTCTCTCTCTCTCTCATATTCATCCATCAGCTTCCCTATTCGTATCTCCTCTCCCTTTCCCTCCACCTCTCTCATTCCCAATTCCTCCTGTCCCACATATTATTTCACCTAACAATCCCAATCACCTTCCTATCGCCAATTTCACTCAGATTTCCTCCTACCCATTTATCACAGTCGCTATACCCCTCCATTAGTCCTCTCTTAATAAGCCCCTTTCCCCCTTAATAGAGTTCTCCCTCACTAATTTACTCCCCGTTATTCTCCCTCCCTATTCTAATCACCCTCCTCCCTCTACCTAATGCCTCCCTATAATCTCACCCTCCCTCCCTCCCTTTCACCACCTGTCTCTCTTCCCACGATCTCTTGTTCTGATTTCGTATTATTTATTAACCTCCCTGTCTCTAATCTTATTTTTATGTGCTGCGTTAAATTTCTCGTCCTTCTATTCTGGGCACTTCTCCAGGCTCTTATCTTTTGTCTTTGTTTATATTCTCCTCATAACATTCAAGCCTCTGTACTTTTTTTCGATCGCCTTTCTAATCTCTTTACTTTCGCCCTATTTTCTGCTGCTCTAATCTTCCTCTGCTTCTGTCTGATCTTTTCTCCTGGCGATGATCCGTGTTGTTACGCGTATTCTCTTCACTAATTTATTCTAAAACTACTCTATCCTCTATACGTTTCTCAGTTACCCTTGTGTTCTTTTTACCCATATCCTATTCTGTGCTGCATTTATTTTCCCGTGCTTCCATTTTCTTTTTTTTCTTTTTTTCGACGGGCCTCTCTCGTCAATGACAATATTCTCTTTAATGTCAATCTAAAGCTTCTTCATTTTAAACTTCTTTTTGAGATACTGCTTTATTCTAATTTATTTCTATTTTTGTGCTTCTTTAACTACAGATGTTGCTATATACTGTAGAATTCAGGCGTTCATCTCGTCTAATTACTCACATTATCTTTACTGTCATTCTAAAGCTTCCTAACCTTTACCCTGACTTCACTTACCCTTATATTCTCTATTTTCGTCCTATTTTGTGCAACTCTAACCCTGAGTTTATTCTGAGCCCTTCTTTTCGACGTTCATCTCTCGTTTTTACACTTATTTTCGCTTCACAAACATTTTCCAGCTACTTTCTTCTCTTCTCTTTTCTCACTTATTCTCTGACTGTCTTTACTTGTATCCTCTCCCCTTATTTTGCTCCTTATATATTACCGTACCTATATTCTGAACCTTTCTCTTGGCGTTCGTCCCTACCCATTAATTATAAATCCCCTAACCTTCCCTACCAGTGTAAAGCTTCTTCATCCTGTAGTCCTTGCTCACATTCTTTGTATTCTCATTATTCTCTAATTTCTACTACCGTTCCTCATTAATCCTTAAACTACTATGCCGTCTTTATTTTTCCTGCTCTACGAGACTTCTGCTCTGCGAAGGAAAGATCTGCCAGACAGAAAGGGCTAATGTAGGCTGCATCTAACCCCTTCAGTTCGAAAAGTTTCTCTTAAACAGAATAACATTAACATCGTCTGGTGGCAGCAAGAATGAAAATAAAACTGACACCATCGTAGTGATGTTATTTACCCAACTCAATTCTCACACATACACCGCGCTTTCTCGGATGGCATTTATTTTACCATTATCCCCCGGATTCTAACTACTACATTAATTTTAAAGCCCACACAATCTGAATCTTCATCCATCCAACCGTCCCTTTATCTATCCATTCATCCATCCACCCATTTTCAGACCCCAAGACGCTGCCTCTCCAATTACCCATCCATCCATCCACCCACTCATACATCTACATTTAGCCCCAACCACTCAGCCTCTCCATACAACCATCGATCCATTCGTCGCTACATCCATTCCCTTAACCACCCTTCCCTCCCCCTGCCTCCCACCTTTCAAAAACACGTCTCCCTCAATCTCTCATCCCCGTCAATGCTCACCCCTCCACCCTCACTCTCCCCTCGAAACACATACTCCCTTACAGTTTCTCCCTCACAGCTCCCTCTCTCTCAACCCCCCTGTAGTATTATGGCATTTTCCTCTCATTTTCCACGCACACTCCTTCCATTACTCTTCTAAGCAGCCTCACTCCTCTCTCATCACACTCTCAGACTGCACCCTATAACATTCCTCCTCCCCATACCTCTCCTTTTCCCCAGTTAATTTTTTTTCCTTTTCATGATGCTTATACGGTATTTCTCCCCGACCCTCTCATGTAAATCCCTTTCCATTCGCCGCCCCCACCATCAACATCCATCCCCAACATCATCATCTTTCCGCCTCCAGCTAAACGTCATCCTCCTCAAACCACATCCTTCTCCCAACCTCGCTACACACATATACCACATCACACCTCTTCCTCAACACACACCCAGTCCTCTCTCCGCTCATATCGCACTCCTTCCCCAACACACCTCACACCACACTTCCCCCCACACTCGCTTACATCACATCCCTTCCAAACATCACACTTCTCTCCCACACCTTCACATACCTCTACTCAACTCCTCTGCGATTCACGCTTGCCAAGTCTGCCTCACTATACTCCCCTCCTCCGTCACCCCTCTCCCCCATCCCCACTTGCATCACACCCCTCCACCATCACTTCTTACGTCTGCCCTCGCCCCCATTACCTCTGTCATTTATTTACTCGTACATCATACCCTTCCCCTATCACCCCTGTCATCCATCTCCTCATCACACCCCTCCCTCATCACACCTCTCCCGATCACATCCCTCTCCACCACTACCTTTATCATGCCCCTCCTCTCTCCCACATCCTTCCTCTCATCACGCCCCTCCCCCTCATCACCCTTTCATGCCTCGCCCCTCACATCACACCTAACCCCTCCCCATCAGCACCTTTCCGCGCCTGCTAACTCAATCAGGCCACTTAGAGCCCAATAACACGCACCCTCACCTTCCCACCCTAACCTGGCCGACGCACCTTCACCTGTGCACCTGAACGCTGATTAGCCACAGAACGGCACGTGGATAAAATCGTCGAATATTATAGACAGTGGAGCTATATTTCAAACTAATGTATCACACCGGTATCTAACCCATGATCTCTATTACAGAATCACAAACATTTATCACTGAGTTACTAGTCTGCAGCCATATCAGCCTTAGGAAGAGTATTGTACCCTGTGTGTCGGCGACCAAACACAAGCATCATCATCACCCGGCTCCTACTATTAAGCCACGGTTTACTGACGCTATCTAAACAATCTAGCCGTAGGTTCTAGGTTCGAATCCTGGTGAGCTACCATTACTTAACTAAAGGAAAAACTGAAGTACAACACGCTGCTTATAGTATGTGCATTCTCCTTCTGCAGGGAGTACGGTACGGTAATTTCTCTGAGTGTGAGTGCCAGTCCAATTAAAGGAGTGATCAGAAGTTTGGTGATTCTGCACGAGAATAATAATTAAACATTCTACGTTATTGATCGTGGGTTCAGCTGTTGAAGCAAGGTACACATATTATTAGGCTGGGGTATAAAAGGCCTAAAAGTAGTACAATCAACCAGTGCATTCTTTGATCTCATCATGACTGAAGTCAGTGTCACGTGCTGAATTAATTAAACAGGCTAATACAAACCATCCATCCATCCATCATCCAAACCTATGTTGCCCCATGAGGAGCGTAGGAGCCCGAGGCTAGGCAAATCGGTCCTGACATTTAAGATGAAAGTGATCAGCCTCACTCACCCCTGAGCGGCATTACGTGAGCAATAAACCCCAACCATCCCTTGGATATAAACCTGCACAGGCTCAATCAGATTGGAGCGCCTTAACTAAACCACCAAGCGCCATAATTTCGTAATATGGTTACCACCCAGCATAGTAAATAGTTTCCAGGTGTACAGGAAACCATTTGGCTTGTCACTCAGTGTGGAGTCATCCATAGACAGAAGAAAGAGGAAAGAATGAAGGAAAGTAAGACAGAAGATGGTAAGTAATGTCACCCGTAGGCAGAAGGAAGAAGAAAAAATGAAGGAAAGTATGACAGAAGAGAAAGGAAGGAAGAGAGGAAAGGGCAGACACCCAAAGCAGCACTACATCGAGTGAGTGGATGGTAAGCGCCAGCACCTACCACCTTTATACAAACCGCAGGCAATTAAAAAAAAAAAAAAAGTGGTGACAGCAAAGTCTGTACACTAATCCTCACACATTACCATACCATTAAGCCCTTCAGTCCGATGACCTATTATTCGCTTTATTCTTTCTGCCGTCAAACGAATTTACAATACTTAGGAAGGATCAACAGAAATGCATGGGTTTATTAACTCTATATCTAACCCCTCCAGCTTGGAACGTCTCCCCGAAAAAAAAAATCGTCTGGAGACAGAAAGAGCAAATAAAAAATAATCGCCGACCTGAGAGGGTTTGAGGTCATTAGCGTAAAATAAAATTAACCTTCAAAGTCTCGCTGCTTAAGACCTACTTACTTCACCCTCTTTAACGGAACAAATACATAGACGGGTCCAATATAATCTTTAATTTGACAAAACACCAATTACTGTATCGCAACACTATTCGCCTCCTGCAGGGTCACTCTGTTGCAAGGAAAATTTTACACAGACACATGCAGTTATTACACAAACACATGCAGTTATTAATATGAAAAGACACTGTTCAACAGATATTGTACAAGCATCCAATCACTCACGCAGACCAGCTAGGAAATTGCACACAGACAAAGTACACAGAGATGCTAAACGTCACACACACACACACACACACACACACACACACACACACACACACACACACACACACACACACACACACACACACTGGCACGCACGCACACGCTTGGAGGGCAGCAATCCCCTCCGCTTTCTGTAGGCGAGGGTGGAGCTAAAAATACGAGTTTTATATATATACAGTGGAAACAGTGCACGGATTTTTCACCCACATTTCCAGTGGGGGGAGATAAAATACCCCTATTGATAACCACTATCGACAACCACCATCGATCACCACTCCCACTCTCTCCTCCAGCTACCACTATTCATCAACCAGCAACTACCATCATCCATCACTCCACCCCCCCCCTTGCGTCTACCCTCAACAGCCAAGAATAACAGACTTGGACTGTTAGTTATTATTGGCATTTTAATCACCTGTGGTCATTAACATACACATTAACAGACAAAACAGATGACAAAGTAAAAAGTAGATCAATTAAGGAGAACTGCGACAGCCATAAATAGTCAAGTGTGTCTGCCTCTGTTTGGTATCATAATATTTCCTACGAGTATCATCACCTAAGGTCATACTCTGCCTACCATCACCACCACCAATCCACCCCTACCCCCACTACCTAACTACCACTACTGCAGTAATTAAGACCACCAGTTTCTCCTCCACACCAACAGCCACAATGTCTATCACTGTCTACCACCATCGTCAGTCATCACCATCATCTGCCACCATCGGCCATCAAACCGTCACCACCAATCCACTACTACCATTATCACCGACAACTACTAATATCTACAACCATCAGCCACTACCACAATCATCATCAACCACCACTACCATCACAATACCAAGATTTCCCCTTCCATACATATCATAGCCACTGTCTACCACACTCTCCTTCAACCACCACCACTCACAACCACCACCATCAATAACCTCACAACCAGCACCACCAATAAACATCACCATTAGCAACGAGAACGAAAAAACTGAAAGAGCGACCTTGCATGAACGGCAAAGCATCGAACTGTGTAAATGTAAAGCGATGTGGCAAAGGGAACAGTTTAAAGCCACTTGCATCATCAACTGCGGGCGAAAGCAAGGGTTAGAGCGTGAACGATAGCCTCTCTGCTGTTTGTGGCTGTGGTTGTTGTGATGTATTTGACTTTCGTTGTCTCGTGACCCCTCTAAATGAGAAGTAAAAATACATATCCTTTGTTGTTCGATGATGATGTGAAGTATAGCGAGGTGGGATGCTGCAGGGGGACGCCTTCACGTGGTGGCACCGATATAGCACGGCGGTTTCACTGTCCGGTTACATAAACGTCTCTCACCTCCCTCCCTATCCCCCGAAAGAAGGATGGTGGCCTGCAAGAGTATCCCAACTTCAGTCTGTAGTCCACTGGGTTTACGTTTCAGATGAACGCAGAGTTAAGCCCTATACTATGATTTTGCTTTTTTCCGAATTCTTGCTACCTCCGGATGATTTCAAACCAGCTTAGGAGAGACTTCACCAACAGGAGAGGTTGAATATACCCTCCAAGAACCCCTTCACTACAAGGCACCTCTCCATAATTGCATAAAATCGTTTACAAATCGCATGAGGAAATACGTCATCGGACTAAAGGGATTACGCGGATTTGTACATTAAGTATGTGAAGTAAATGAACAACTGTCTGCCTGTCTTTCTTTCTTTTTTATGCATCGACAGTGGAAACAGAGCAGACATCCCGTTCCCAGAGGTACAGCAGTCTTCACACTTACTGTCAACAGAGAAAGCTACACACCCACACATGTCACCGTTTGTGCACTAATATCAAACACTTCACAGAGGGGGGAAAACTCCACGCCATTCTGGACTGTTGTGATGAGATTATCGAAAGTAATGGTATTTTAGGGTATGCCGATGGATCAAGTGGAAATTTAGGTAAGAATAATTTCACAAAACTCAAATCCTCAAACTGTTCCCTCCCCCAGCCAGGATCGATATCGCTATTTCACGATCATCCGTCCACTCTTCCATCACTGTGTAGTCTGAATTTCCCATCTATCCGGCTTTGTTACTGATTCATGGGCAGTCTGATAAAATAAATGTTTTTTTTCAACATTCTCTGAACTCGAAAAGGAAAATACATTGTTGCAACAGCCAATATACTATACTGCTTTTACTCTTGGCCGATATTTTCGTCCTTTTGCAACTTATTTCACGTGGCTCAATGGCAGCAAAAGACACTATTAAGGCTCTACATCATTTCCACAGCACACCTTGTTGAGCTGCTTTGTACTCTGTTGATAATTTGTTGTCACGATTCAACTTTCAAGAAGGGGAGACGGAAATTTTGGGACCAAGTCAGAGAAAAAACAGTACATCAAAGGAATGGTAAAAATCAGTGGCCAGACTTGCCTTTACTGGGGCACTATGTGGGAGGATAGCTTTAGCCTGTGTGTGTGTGTGTGTGTGTGTGTGTGTGTGTGTGTGTGTGTGTGTGTGTGTGTGTGTGTGTGTGTGTGTGTGTGTGTGTGTGTGTGACGGACGTGAGGCATAACAATGAGTGACATTTTACACAATGGTCCAAACAAAGACAAGGACGTGGGTAGGTACAGTAATCAGTGGGAAGCTCCAGCCACGCTCGTCCGGGAAAAAAAAAAAAAAAAAAAAAAAAAAAAAAAAACTATAACATCCACTGGTTTGATCCCGCCTCATACAATGCGCATATTTTTGGCACACACACACACACACACACACACACTGCCTGATTCATTCACAGCACTGACATCAAAAGGAAGGCCAGGTGAGAGTCAGCACCATACAGTTCAATCCATAACCTGTACATATATACACAGATTATACAGCAAATGCAACAAACATGTGAAGATTATTACTGTTACGTTATATGAGACAATGAATGTATCAGCTATTCATCTCCCAAGCACTGAAACAATTAAAAAAAATGTATTCGTATAACATCAAGACAACAGCAAACCTACCACACCAGACCTAATT
Source organism: Coenobita brevimanus (assembly GCF_032717465.1). Classification (NCBI taxonomy): domain Eukaryota; kingdom Metazoa; phylum Arthropoda; class Malacostraca; order Decapoda; family Coenobitidae; genus Coenobita; species Coenobita brevimanus. Next base: position 25,871,191 of record NC_137047.1, on the reverse strand, counting down.
TTACTTAACCTGAGATTGGTGTGTGTGTGTGTGTGTGTGTGTGTGTGTGTGTGTGTGTGTGTGTGTGTGTGTGTGTGTGTGTGTGTGTGTGTGTGTGTGTGTGTGTGTGTGTGTGTGTGTGTGTGTGTGTGTGTGTGTGTGTGTGTGTGTGTGTGTGTGTGTGTGTGTGTGTGTGTGTGTGTGTGTGTGTGTGTGTGTGTGTGTGTGTGTGTGTGTGTGTGTGTGTGTGTGTGTGTGTGTGTGTGTGTGTGTGTGTGTGTGTGTGTGTGTGTGTGTGTGTGTGTGTGTGTGTGTGTGTGTGTGTGTGTGTGTGTGTGTGTGTGTGTGTGTGTGTGTGTGTGTGTGTGTGTGTGTGTGTGTGTGTGTGTGTGTGTGTGTGTGTGTGTGTGTGTGTGTGTGTGTGTGTGTGTGTGTGTGTGTGTGTGTGTGTGTGTGTGTGTGTGTGTGTGTGTGTGTGTGTGTGTGTGTGTGTGTGTGTGTGTGTGTGTGTGTGTGTGTGTGTGTGTGTGTGTGTGTGTGTGTGTGTGTGTGTGTGTGTGTGTGTGTGTGTGTGTGTGTGTGTGTGTGTGTGTGTGTGTGTGTGTGTGTGTGTGTGTGTGTATCCTTCATCCCATACCACCAAATAAAACACTGCCCAAATACTCTCATAAGCTTAACGCTGGCCCACAAGAGCAACAATACGCCATCAAGCACAGAACTAACAGCACCAGGTGAACAGATCCCGGCAAAGGTAAAAAAGAATAAACAAACAAGCTCAATTAATAGCAACAATCCATTATCCGCACTGCTCTGAATTTAGGAGACAATTTTCCGTGACACACAAACAAATAAATACAAAATACATAGAGAGAGAGAGAGATAGATAGATAGATAGATAGATAGATAGAGAGAGAGAGAGAGAGAGAGAGAGAGAGAGCGCTGCGTCATAATCCTTCAGTATCGTATTACAAAACCCTCATGCCTTCCGTAACTACAAACAACATCCTGTGTAACTACAATATATCACCTTCCCTTTGTACCCCTTTGAAAGTTATGAACCTTTGGCTTAACAGGGAAAACTCTATTAGAACACTGAAACTACCACCACTGCCACACCTACCACACCTACCATCACTGCCACAATTACCAACACTGCCACCACTACCACCACAGCACAACACTCCTTACCAACACCCACTAGTAGCAGGGGCAGTAGTGGTATACCCGTTTTATACTAACTTGGCCTAAAGATGACCTCTCTCCATCTTAAATTCTCAGTTGCAACAATGGCTTAGCACTGGAGTATGATGCTAGTCACGAAAAAGTGCCACGGAAAGGATGTATAGCTGTAGTATAGTCCTATTCTACTATCAAGCTGTGTGAAGTAAACTACAATGGGATGAAAATCTGGGCCAAGTTTGAGTAAAAGGAGTATAGCAACTGCAACTCTAGGTTCATCTGACTGTAAACCTGGTGGACTGCAGGCTAAAAAAATGTCCTTCTCCTACAGCTCACCATCATCCTTTAGCGGGACAGGGAAGAGAATGAAGGGCGTTTAAATAACAGGGCAGATTCACCACTTGGCCAAATTAAGCCACCACGTGAAGGCGTCTGTCTCCAGCATGATCAATACTTCTGCCTTTAATATATCAGATGCTTTCATTAATTCTACTACTACTACTACCATCATTACCAATACTACCCCTTCCTGCATTACGACTACGACCATCAAGACTACTACCACAATTGCCACCCTTAAAACTACTATTAACAACATTTACACTCACTACACTTACTACAAATTACAATACCACTAGTTACCATTGCTACAACTACCACATTACACTGATATTATTGCTACTAATACCACAACTAAACTACCACATTGTTATTACTACTATTAATACCACAACTAAACTAACAACATTACCACAACTAACATCACCAGAGCTACCACCATTACCACAACTATCACTAAAACTACCAATTACCATAACTAGCACCATCACTACAACAACCACAACTGAAACTACCACCATTTCTACACCTACCAAATCAACGACCACCACTATTACTGTAACTACGACACTTAAAACTATCACCATTACCACAACTGCCACAAGTAAAAACTACCACCATTACTACCACAACTAAGACTACCACCATTAATACAACTACTACCACAATTCACCACAATCACCGAGGCACAAGGGAGGCCAGGTGGTCGCTAGGTTAAGAGGATTTACCGGGGCCTCTTCCTCTTTGTCCTCCTCTCTTCCTTCCTCTTTGTCCTCTTCCCTTCATCTTCCTCCACTTCCTCTGCATCCTACTTCCTTCCTTCCTCTCTGTCCTCTTCCTCACTGCCCTGTCCTCTCTGCCTTACTCTTCTTTCCTCTGCCACTTCTCTTCCTTTGTATTATCCTCCTTTCTTCATACCTATCCTCCTCCTCCTCCTCCTCTTCCTCTCTTTTCCTCACTTTTGATTTTTCCTCATTCCTCTTCTATTTTTTGCCATCCTCTGTTTCTTCCTCTCTCCTCTTCAATTTTCCCCTCTTTGTTCTCTCTTTCTTCCTCTTCTCCTCTGCATCTTCCTTTCTTTTCTGTCTACCAGCCTTTGTCTCCTATTTGTCCTCTCCTAACGTTTTCTCCTAGTCCTGTCTTCTTCATCTGTGTGTTTTATTTTCTCTGTTCCTCCCTTTTCTTCTTCTTTGTCCTCCTCTCTTCGATTCCTCCACCTTCTCCTCCTTTCCTCCACCTTTTCCTCCTCTTTTTCTTTTGTCCTCCTCTCTTCCTCCATTTTTTCTTTTTTCTTTGTCCCCTATTTCCTCTTTGTCCTTCCTTTTTCTTCTTCCCTATTCTCCTTTCTTCCTCCATCTTTTCTTTTGTTTGCCCTTTCTTCCTCTTCGCCCTTCCCTTTTCTTCTTCCATGTCCTCCTTTCTTCCTTCACCTTGTCCTCCTCTCCTCTTTTCTTCTCTTGTTTGCTCTCGTGTCCTCTTCCCTCTCCTTTCTTCCCTCTCTTACCCCTCCTCTTTTCCTCCTTGTTTTTCTTTTGTCTCTCTTCAGCGATAATGCATTCTTTCTCTTGACCGTACTTAAGTTCCCTGGATCCTCTTACATTTATTAAGAATCCTCTCTCTCTCTCTCTCTCTCTCTCTCTCTCTCTCTCTCTCTCTCTCTCACAGATTATACTTTCCTCTCTTCCCATTTCTCTCATCTCGATTTCCTCTCTCTTATCTTCCTAGCTCTTTCTTCTATCTCACTTTTCTTACTCCTATCCCCTTCATCTCTTATATAATGTCATATATTTTTCTCTTGCCTCGCATTCATTCAATATACCCCCATGCTCTCTCACATCACCTCTCCTCCTCCTCCTCCTCCTCCTCCTCCACTATTCCCCTCTCTCCGCTCTTCCCTTCCCCTCATTTCCGCTCCTTTACTTCCCAGATTCACTTGTTCCTAATTTTCCCCCTTTTCTCCTCCATCTCCCTCCTCTTTACCTTTCAAATATCCCTCATCTTTATTTCGGCTTTACTTCCAAACTCCACTCTTCTGTCCTTCTTTCCTTTGCCTCTCTGTCCTCCTCTCTTCCTTCTTCCTGTCCTGATTTCCTCCTTGTCCTTCTCTCTTCTTCCTTGTTTTCTGCCTCCTTTTCTTCTTCCTCCCTATCTTACTTCTTTTCTTCATCCCTGTCCTCCTCTCTTCTTCCTCCATTCCTCTCTTCGACAAAGTTCTCCTATCTTCTTGCTTCATGTCCTCTTTGCTTCTTCATCCGTGTCCTCTCTTCTTCCTCCCTGGCCTCCTCTCTTCCTTCTTGTTCGCCTCTCCATCCTCTTTGTTCGCGTCTCTTCTTCCTTGTCCTTCTCTCTTCTTATGCCTTGTCCACTTCTCTTCCTTCCTGCCCTCCTCTTTTACCTCCTTGTTCTCTTCTTCCTCCATGTCCTCCTCTCTTCATCTTTGCCCTTTTCTCCTCTTCCACCTCGTCCTGCTCTCTTTTGTCATCACATCTCCCTCCCTCTCATCCTTTCCCTCTCCTCCCCTCATCCCAACCTAGCTACATTTTCCCTCCTCTCTTCCATCCCCTCCCCTCTCTTCCCAACCATCCCTCTCCCTCACCTCTTCCTCTCATGTTCTCTCACCCACTCCTCTCTCCTCATCTCTCACCCATTTCTCTCCCCTCACTCTTTATATCAAAGCTCTTTTAATCCCTCTCCCCGGCTTATCCTATTCTCCCCAAGACTAAGCCAACCCCCCTCCCCCCTTCGCCCCTCTCTCTCTCTCTCTCTCTCTCTCTCTCTCTCTCTCTCTCTCTCACACACACACACACAAACACACACACACACACACACACACACACACACACACACACCATCTTCCCACTGTCTAGTCCCAAATTTTGCAACATCTTCATATTAAACTCACCTTTTCCTTCACCCTTACATATCCTACGTATCACCCACATAACCTACATATTCCCCTACATGACCTACATACTCCCCTACATAACCTACATATATCCCCCACATACCCTACATATTCCCCTACATACTCCCCAACATGACCTACTGTACATATTCACCCACATAAGCTATATACATACTGCCACATACCCTACATACTTCATTACATTTTTTTTTCTCTGAGCTTCCATGAGATAAAATTTTCTGCAAGATATACACGCTGCTTAGTTCTCTCTCTCTCTCTCTCTCTCTCTCTCTCTCTCTCTCTCTCTCTCTCTCTCAAGGCCAGCAATTAATAAATGAGCCACGTCCTCCAATTAAACCACACTCACTTATCTATTTATTTTTACCCTTTGCAAACTCTCTCCTCCTTCACTGATTCAGACTGCATTTCTTGATACTGGGAGATTCACTTATTATTTATGCTTCACTTTATTACTTGTCCTTCACTTATTCTTAGCTTCTTCGCCACTGCAGCTGGGGGGCCTCTGACACGCATAGAGTTTGTGCAGTTTCCTTATGCTTCCATCTTCTTTACTTTATTTATTATTACTATTATTATTATTATTAATATTATTATTATTATTAACTAATTACAATAACTAATATTACCTTACACCACTACTACCACTACTACTTCTAATACTACTGCTACTACTACTCTTACTACTTCAACTGCTGCTAATACTACTTCTATTGATGCCATTACTACTGTAATAATTACTTTTATTATCATTATTTGTATTATTATTATTATTATTATTATCATTATTATTATCATCATTATCATCGTTATTAAAAACTTTATTAAAATCTTATAGTATGGTTTTATTGTTATCGTTAGTTTCGTAACGTCCTAGGTAACATCTTACTTTCAACAGTACTTCCTACGCTATATGCTTACAATCTATGCACTATAATTATTAAGAGAGGACACAAGCTTCCCGCCCATGTGTGTCATATTTTGGTATATTTTTTTACCCGATTCGTGTCACGGTGCTCTTTACTGGCTGTTAAACAATCTAACGACTCAAACCACCTGTGCCTGAGAGGGTTAAGGTTACAGTATTAAAAACAGACTCAAATACCTCAGGCGTAGTAGCAATAAATATTCTTGATACATTGACTATACAAAAATCTTTCCTCCTGCAAGAAAAAAAAAAAAAGTAGCAATCGTATAGCAATCTCTCTGTTTTCCTGCCGGGTATTTAGCGACTGGGATGAATATGGCTAAACAAACCTATTCCGTTTTCTGTATTTTTTTTTTTTTCCTGAAAGGGGGACTCGTTCTTTTTCCACGTTAATAGTCAGCTCTCTCTCTCCCTCTCACTCCCCCTCCCCTTCCCTCTCCCTCTCTCTCTCTCTCTCTCTCACCCTATCCCCAGCCACGCACCCTCGCCTGAAAAAAACAACTCGACATTTCATGACCCGATCCGACCTTTGACCTCGAGGCTTTAAATGACCTCAGGACAAAACAAATTAATTGACCTTTACCCTCACACCCTTGAAGCTTAACCTCTGACCTTTTACGGATGACCTTGGGCGTTGTAAGTATATTAGTCCTGTAATTGGTTTGAGAGAGAGAGAGAGAGAGAGAGAGAGAGATCCAGTTCCGAGTTACCTTTTTCTCTCTCCTACCAACTAATTAGCTGGGGGGACTGTAGGATTGTGTGACTGTGTAGGACTGGATTCTCTCGTTAACTCCTTTCCATGTTTTCCGGATAATCTAGCTACTGAAGAGGGGATAATCAGCCCTCTCACGGTCGGGGGAATTCTGGCGTTATAATCCAGCAGACGATTTTATCCACCTGAGTAATTTACCCATTGTACTCAGACGAATTCATTCCCCTGTGTTATTTATATATTGTATTAAGACGATTTTATTCATCTGTGTAATTTACCTATTGTATCCAGACGATTTTATTCACCTCAGTAATTTGCCTATTGTACCCAGACGATTTTATTCACCTAATTTACCAATTGTACCCAGACGATTTAATCATCTGTGTAATTTACCTATTGTACCCAGACGATTTATTCACCTGAGTAATTTACCTACTGTACCCGGACGATTTTATTCACCTGTGTAATTTACCCATTGTATCCAGACGATTTTATTCACCTGAGTCATTTACCTATTGTACCCAGACGATTTCATTAAGGTGAGAATGAGTCATAGGAACTGGGGTGTTAATACTACTGCCGCTAACCTTCTATTCTACCCCACACCAGACGATTTTATTCAGCTGCTTGAGTCCTAAGAACCTGACAGTGTTAGTATGGACATCATTAACCTTTCCACAGTCGGGACAACTCTAGTATTCTAACCTGAGGGGGTGGAGGGATTTTCAAAGGTATTTACGATTATTTCCCTGTCATATCACACTGGATTCTGCAGGATGGCCAGCGACATTAAAATCTTCCCCTTGCATTCCTTCGCCAAAAATAATACCTGGTTACGGGAGGAAAACTATCAGAGCTGTTATCTACTTTGGAAAAAAAAAAAAAAGTACAAAAAAAAGTATAGAAAAGAGTACTGAAAAGAGCATAATAAAGAGTGTAAACTTTCCACGTCTCTAGTTCTTCCTGCAAGAATTAATCGCACTTACGATAGGGTCTCAATTGTAAATATGTTTAAGTATCCCACCCCTGGTATTCTCGTACATTCTCTCTCTCTCTCTCTCTCTCCTTGGCCTCCCATACACCCTTATCTTTCTGTATCTCTCGCCCCAAATCCTGTTATTGATCTTGATTTACGAGCAGTGTCCATTCCAGCCCTCTCTCCTCTCCCTTCCTCCCTCCCTCCTGTCTTCCTCCATCTCTCCTTCATTCTCTCACATCATCTCTAGTTTAGTGCTCTCTCTCTCCCTCTCTCTCTCTCTCTCTCTCTCTCTCTCTCTCTCCCTCCCTCTCTCTCTCTCTCTCTCTCTCTCTCTCTCTCTTTTACCTACCTAACTCAGTCCTTCGTGCTTTTTTTTTTTTTTTTTTTTTTTTTTTTTTTTTTTTTATGCGAGGAAGAAGGAACCAAAGGCCATGAGCCCGCAGTAACAGTTCCCTCCAAGAGAAAAACAAAATACAATATAGAACCAAATTCAAGATCCGATCATTTTGAGATGCCTGGACACACTGCGTTTGAAAGACTGGAGATCATAGGCAGCAGGAAATACAGACAGAGGGAGACAGTTCCAGAGCTGACCTGTTGCATAAATGAAAGACTGGGAGTAACGGTTAACTCTTGCATTAGAGAGCTGGACAGAAAAAGGATGAGAGTTTGCTGCCAGACGAGTGCTACGCGCCCGTCGTAGAGGTGGAGGAATGCAAGCAGACAGTTCAGAGGAGCAGTGACCATTAAAGTAGCGATAGAAAAGAGATAAAGATGCAACAGTGCGGCGAAGAGACAGAGGTTGAAGGGAGTCAGTAGGAGGAGGAGAGTTAATGTTTCATACCTTTAGTTCATTTACTCTGTCTTCACTTCCTTCCTAACTCTCTCTCGTCTTCCATCTCTCCCTCACCCTCTCTCATTACACCTAATTCATTCCAGAGCCCTCTTTCCCCTCCCCTCCCTCATTCCTCACTTCCAATCTCTCTCTCTCTCTCTCTCTCCTATCAGCTCTAGTTAATTCATGTGGTTTTTCCTCTACTCTCTTGGCTTCCCTCCTCTCCTTCATCCTCTTTCCTTTACTCCCTCACACCACATCTAGTTCACTCATCTCCCTTCTTAGCAAACCGCATCCACCACTCTTTCCCTTTTCCCTACCTTTTTCTCTCTTTTCTTCCATCGTCTTCACTCTCCCCTTACCTCTGTCTTTCCAGTCCTCTTTCCTCTTCTCCCCTCTCTACCTCCCTTTCTTTCCTCCAATCTCCATCTCTTACTCACTCTGCCATCCCCTCTTCCTCATTCCAGCCAACTTTCCTTTCTTTTCTCAACATCCCTCAGTTCTACTATCTTCCATCGTCTCTCCACTTTTATTCTAGTCCTCTCTCTCTCTCTCTCTCTCTCCATTTTTCTTCTCTCTCACTGCGCCTCTAAGTTCATCCTAACCCTCTTGCCAACTTCCTCAGTCTCCATTTACTTCCTTCATTTCTTCCTCACTCCATCATCTAAATCACTCGCTTCTCTCTCTCTCTCTCTCTCTCTCTCTCTCCTGCCACTCCTGCGACCTCCCTTCCCACATATCCATCTTCCTGATCTCCCTCTCCCACCCACTCTATTCATCTCCCTCCCGCCCTGGCACACCTACTTACCCCTACACCCTCCTACTTACCTCACCTACCTACCTCTACATCAGGCCTACCTACCTGTCTGTCTACTTATCTCACTACACTTATATCCTCACTACACTTATATGACTTGGTTTACTGCATTTGTCCAATTTACTTATATCTACGTCAACCCTACCTATCTGCCTGCCTTTATTACATCTCTGTCTGCTTAACGTGCCCACCATCCTAACCACATTTTTATTGTTTTTATCTAGCTATCTACATACCCTCTTTCTTTAATTAATCTATTATCTACCCTATTCACCTGACCTACAGTACCTATATCAGTTGTATCTACCTATCTACCCCTTATTTATTCCATCCCTGTCTACTTATAAATTACAACAGTCTTACTTGTCTATTAGCACTTATATCATTACTTTGTCTCTTTAAGTGTCGTCCTCCATACTGACAGAACCGTTTCGCTGACCATAACTGTTTGCAATTAAGCTAGCCACCTTAAAATTTCCACACGTCTTTATTCTTACCCATCAATCTTCCATTACACTTTTAGCCACCCTCATTCAGTTTTGTTCTTCCTCTCTTTGCTCTTTTGTTCATCTCCCCTACAGTATCTACGGACAACCCCTCTCCCTCTTCTTCAAACTCTCTCTCCTCTTTTCCACCTTCCTTTACTCCAAGGGTTTCAAATGGAAGAAGGAGGGATGTGAGTTTATTATTTAGGGATTAATGAAGGAAAAGGACTCAGGACTTAATTATTAGATCCATACACAGCTTCATGGCGGAGTGTTTGTTGATTTCAATGTGCTGTATACTGTTTATTAATATGTACTAGTAAAGTGAGGGAACAAGGCTAATACTGAGGGAACGGACTGAAAATGACTAGGAACCTTCCATCTAGCTACTCCCTGTTCTGTTCTTATACTCAGTCTTTTCTTTACCTGTCTACTCTGTTCTCTGTAATTAATACCCTCTTTTCATTCCCTACCTTCAGCATCTCATCTTCATTTACTCTCAGTCTCACTCTTCTATACTCCTCCTTTCCTCTTCCCTTCCCTCATATTTACCATTCTCATCCCTGCCTCTCACCTCTCCTCCCTCTCCTTCCCCACTTCACACCTTCTATCTCATCTAACATCTGACCCTCCATCTATTCTCTTTCTTTCCCCTTTCTCCCATATCATCTTCTCTTTCTTTCTCCTCCCTTATTTCCTATCAGTTCTAGTTTTCTTCCGTCTCCCCTTCCCTTCTTACTTCCCTCCTCCACTCCCACTCCATTCCTTCTCTCCACCTTTTATCTCATCTACCATCTGCCTCCCCTCTTCCCTCTCCTCCCATCGACCGCAACTTTCATCCACACTTTTATTCTCTTGGCTGCTTCCCAACTCTTAGCACATCCTCCTCTTCCTCTTCCTCCTCCTCCTCTCTCCATCACCTCCCTTCTCTTCCTCCTCTTCTTTTACAATCTTCCGCCTTTCTCTTCTTGTTCCCTAACTCTTAACTCCTTTCTTCTTTGCACCTCTTCTTATTGTTCCTCTTCCTCTTCTTCCCGTTTTCCTCCATTTCTATTTTTTCATTGTATTTATGATGATAGCTACCATTCGTCTCTCTCTCTCTCTCTCTCTCTCTCTCTCTCTCTCTCTCTCTCTCATCATCATCCCTTATCTGCCTCACCCTCTTATGCCACTTTCCCCTCATGCCTCTCGCTCGCAAACTTCAATTTCTTGCTTAATATCTTGTGGCACTCCCCTCCCTCTCCCTTCTCCCTCCCGCTCCCCTCTCCCTCCCTCCCTCCTCCCATTCCTTCCCACTGACCCCCTTCCTCCTCTCTCCCCCTTCCTTTTCTTCCCCTATCCCTCCTCTTGAAGTTCCTCCCTTGTAGCTGTTTCCTCTCTCCCCACCACTTCAATGCCCCTTCTTCAGTACTCTTTTTCACTTCATTTCTCCATTCAGTATTCCTTCCCTAATCTTTTCTCTACATCCTCTCTCCCTTTCTCTCTAAACTCTCGTCTTTCCCACTCCATTTCGTCTCTGTTCAACTCCCTCTTTTTCCTAAAAATTCTCTCTCTCTCTCTCTCTCTCTCTCTCTCTCTCTCTTTAATCTTGTATTTGCTGCTCTCTTCCTCCCTTCAACACTCCCGTCTTCCTCACGTTCTTCTATTTTCCGCCCCCATCCTCTCTCTCTCTCTCTCTCTCTCTCACCTCCATAGACGCCTGACCTTTCTTCCTACTCTCTTCCTGCTTCTACATATATAACGCCTTACAACAACAACACTTTCTCCTCCAATACCTTACTCTTACCTCCTTTCCCTCCCCCTCCGCTCCTGTCACTTCTACCTTTATCACCTGCTGTTCTTCTGCCATCTTACGTACCGTCAATCATCTCTATTCCCTCTTCTTCATTATCCCTCTATCCTTCTTTCACTCCCCTCACTTCTGTTCAACTCAACCTCTCCCGTCACTTCTACCCCTCACCTGTAATCTCAAGTCTTTCCTCTTCACATCTCTCTCTCTCTCTCTCATACCCACTATGATTCCTTTATTTCTTTCCTTCCAACTTCTGAAACCTCATCCCTTCGTACTCCATAACTTTTCTCAGTCTGATCTTTTCACCTCCTCCTCCTCCTCCTCCTCCTTTTCCTGTGTCTTTCTTTCCTCCCTCCTGACATTACTTGGCATTAATCCCTCTCTAACTGTTCGTTCACTTAACCTCCTTGCTTCTTCAATAATTATCTGATGCACCGTCTGTCATCCATTCATCCCCCTTCTTTCTTTCGTCACTTATAATTGTCTCTTCTTTCTAGACAGCCACACTCCAATTCCTCATTTTCTCTCTGCCTGTTACCCTTTGGCTTCTCCCAGTCATCAATTAAAATCCTTCACTGTCTTCACACTCCCTTTCCATCTTTCTCAACTTTCATTCTTTCCTCCTTCTTCCTCTCATCAACACTCACCGGCTCATAACGTGATCCTTTCTGCAACTATGTCCATCCTTCCACTTGCTTCTCTCTCTCTCTCTCTCTCTCTCTCCCATCTGTGTTTGCCAATTTACCTCTCCTCTAAATCTTATAATTACTGACAGTTCTCAGACTAAAGTCCTCTATAATTGCTGACCTACCTCCTCCTCCTTTCCCTCCCTTGCTTCTCACCTATATGTTATAATCCTCTCTCTCTCTCTCTCTCTCTCTCTCTCTCTCTCTCTCTCTCATTACACTGTGACCATACCACAATCTCCACAATCTTATAATAGGAAATTTACCACTGCCTGTTTCTTGTTAAGAAACAATGTGTATATAATCATACTATATTCGTGTAACTTTATATCTGTGATTATTAATCTATTTATATGTTTATTACAATAGTTCAACCCATCAAGGCAATCCACCCGACGTATGTGTTACTAGGGGGTGCGCCATTTGTGTAATTTTTATTATGTAAACCTTACACAATAAAATTTGTAAATCAAAACCGTGTTCTATCTCTCATCATCTTTCTCTCTCTCTCTCTCTCTCTCTCTCTCTCTCGTCTCCTTTACTTAACACTTCTCTCTCCGTGATTGGTTTCCTTCCTTCCTTTCCTTCATTTCCACCTATCTTCTCTCTTACTTCCTGTATTTCTTGCGTCCTTCTTATTCCTCTTTCTCGAACCCCCTCTGCCTCCTCTTCTTCTCTCTCTATGATCCCTTCCAACATTTTTTTTATTTTTTCTTGTTTTTCTTCCCCCTCTCTTCCTTGTTTACCCTCCTTTAATTTAACCTCCTACCCCTCCCCCCCCACTTTCTCACCCCTCACCCTTCCCTTATCCCATTTCCTCCCCCCACACCCCTACCTTACCATAATTCCTCCCCCCTCACCCCTCCATTACCCCAATCCCTCTTCCTCATCCCTTCCTTACCCCCATATCCTCTCCCTACCTCACCCCTCCCTTGCCCCCAAATCCACCCCCTCACCCCTCCCTCACCCCAAATCCTCCCTCTCACCCCTCCCTCACCCCAATTCTTCGCCTCTCACCTGTTCCTTACCCCAATGCCTCCCCCCTCACCTCTCTCTCACCCCAAATCCTCCCTACCTCGCCCCTCCCTTACCCCGATTCCTCCCCCTCACTCCTCCCTTACCCCCAAATCCTCCTCCCTCACCCCTCCCTCACTCCAATTTCCCCCCCCCCTCACCCCATCCTTAGAACCGTGAGCAGGTGTGCCATTATTATATAGATTCATCAAGCCGCTGGATAGACTGGGTTAGGATAGGCTAGGAAGGTGTGGCTAGGTTACGTCAGGGCAAAGTTACGTAAATTTAGGCAAAGTTAGGTTATGCTAGGTATGTTTGTTAGTTAGAGCAGTTATGATTCAGTGTGGTCAAAGTTAGGAGTGATTTACCAAAGTGTGGTGAAGTTAGAGGTGATTTAAGACTTAGTTAGGCTAGATAAGACTTTAGGAATAGGGCTAAATACTAAATAGTAATGTTAGGCCAGGTTAAGTTAGGCTAAGCAAGACTAGGTTAGGTCAAATTAGCTTTCTTTGCTTTCCATCCTTCCTCCTTTGCCCTTCGCACTCTTTTTGCTTTTCTTAACTTGTCCTTACTTCTACTTCACTAGGCCTACTCTCTCTCTCTCTCTCTCTCTCTCTCTCTCTCTCTCTCTCTCTCTCAGCAGCTGGGGCTATTATCATAAAGCGTCATCAGGCTCTTGGTTAATGGCACGAGTTTCCTATTAGAGGCGGGGAACAAGTCAATAGGGAGAAGGGAGGGAGGGAGGAACGTAGGGAGATACGGAAGGGGAAGGAAAGTAGGGAAGTAGAGGAGAAAGCTGGGGAGGATAAGGAGAGTAAGGGAGAAGCAGGAAGGGCTAGGCAAAGGGAATAGAGGGAATTAGTGGAGAAGGAGAGATGAAGCAAAGGGGAGAGAAAAAATAAGGAAGGATGAGAGGGATGAAAGTAGGTAAAAGAAAATATCAGGAAGAGGAAGAATGACGGAAGAAGGAAATGTAGGAATGAAGTAGAGGGGAAAGTAGGGAAGGCGGAAGAGACGTGTGGAGGGAGGGAAGAAGAACGCATGGAAAAAGGAGGGAAGAAAGTTAACGAGAGGGGACAGGAGGAAGAGCGTGAGGAAGAAGAGAGTGTGGAAGAAGAGAGTGAGGAAGAAGAGAGTGTGGAAGAAGAAGAGTACGGAGGACGAGAGTGAGGAAGGAAGGCAGGTAGGAGTGCGGAAACTAGGAATTAGAGGAATGGATGAAGAGAAAGAGAAGTTATATGTATAGGTGGATAAAAACATGGAAAAGGGACAACAGGAAAACACACGAAGGAAGAGGAAGGAATAAGGACAAGAAGGGGTGGACACGGAGGGATACGGGAAAGAAAATGTGGAGGAGAAGATAATGCACAGAGGTAAAAAGGGAGAGGATAAAGGCGAGAAGAAAGGAAACAGGGAAAATGTAGGAAGGGTGAGGGTAGAGGAATTTGAGGAAAAAGTGGAGAAGCAGGACAAGGAGAGAAAAACGAGGCATGGAGGGAAAGAAGCAAAACAAGTAGGGGGAGTCAGAAGCAGATAAATGAAAAAGCGATGTTTCGAGGAAGGGAGGAAGCTAGGGAGAGTATGGGGAGGGAAGGAGAGGAGGGGGAGGGATAATAGGAGGAACAAAGGGAAAGGGAGGGAGAGTAGGAGGGAGAGGGAGAGAGACAACATAAGGGAGGGAGGGACAGCAGGAGGAGAGCAAGAAAGAGCAGGAGGGAGGAGCGAGAGGGAGAGAAAGAAAAAAGATGAGTGAAAGAAGAGGGAAACATGAAGGCGGGTTAGGGAAAGAAGGGGAATGAGATGGAGGGAAAATAGATAGCAGGCAACGGAATAAAGGAGGAAGAGTAGACCGAACACTAAATAAGGGAAGAAGGGATGAAGAAAATTTATAGAAAAGAGTGAATGAAAACAGAAAAATTGGGAGTGAATATGCGTGGACGAAGGAAAGAGGTAAAAGCAAAAAAAAAATGTATTACAGAGAAGGAAGAAGAGGAGAAAGAGGAGGAGAATCAGGGAAAAGAAAAAATGGAAGGAAAGGGGGTATAAGAGAAGAAAATAAAATAATAAATATTACTGGAAACAGGATGGAAGAGTAAAGTGACAAAGAGGAGGAAACACAGAAGAAAACAGGAAGAGAAAAAGGGGAATAAATAAGGAAGATGAAGAATATTGGAAGGAGTGAGGAAGAACAAAGAAAGAAAATCAAAGAGAGAGGAAGAGAAGACGAGACTAATATAACAGAAAAAAGATACTGGAAGGAGGAAAGGCGGCACAGAATACGTGAGAAGGAAAAACCCAGGAAAAGTGGAAAGGAATAAGAAAGGAAGGATACTGGAGGGGGAAGGGAGGGAAAGCAAAGAAAGAGTAATTTTTGAACGAGGGGAAAATCAGAGAAGAGAAATACTGGAAAGAGGAATGGATACGACAGAAGAATCACGGAAGAAGACTAAAGGAAAGAAAATATAAGAACAAAGGTATTAGAAAGAAGGGAAGGAAAGAATAAGGAGGAAAAATACACGAAAAAAAAAGAGGAAGAGAAGAAAGGCATGTGAGTGATATATTGGAAGGAAGAGAGGAAAGGAAAAAAGGAGAGGGATGGATGAAGAAATGGGGAAGCGAAAACGAGGGGCAAATAATGGAGGAACGATACTCGAAGGAGGAAGTGAGAAGACGCTGACGATAAAAAGAAAAATAGAAGATAAATATAGTTGAATGAGATAAAGAAACTGAAGACAAAAAGAAAACTGGGGAAACTACGAAGAGAAGAGGATCAGGCAAGAGAGGAATCTGACTGGGAGAAGAGATGAGACGAGATCAAATAAAAGTAAAACCGGATGAAGCGAACAGGAGAAGCAAATGAATGTGAGGAAGAGAAAAGAAGAGAGAGGCAAATAACTAAGAAGATAGCAAATAAATGTGAAAAGAGAGAGAGAGAGAGAGAGAGAGAGAGAGAGAGAGAGAGAGAGAGAGAGAGAGAGAGAGAGAGAGAGAGAGAGACTAATAAGGAAGAGGAGTATGAGGAACATATAGAAGAAAGAGGAGAGGAAATAGTAAAAAGAAAGCATCAAACACGAGGAGGAAAGGATGAAAAGAGGAGGAGGAGAAGAAGAGAGCAAATAAAAGAGAGGCAGGATATTGGGTGAAGCAATCTGGAGGGCGAGAAGCTGTGAAAGAACTTAGGATAAGAGGAGAGCAATAAAGAGGGGAGAGTGGGAGGAAAGAGAAAGTGAGATAGCGAGGAAAGAAATGGATATATGAGAGAGAGAGAGAGAGAGAGAGAGAGAGAGAGAGAGAGAGAGAGAGAGAGAGAGAGAGAGAGAGAATTGTGGAGTAGACCAACAAGTGAAAAAAAAGACAGTAGTTGATGAGACAGAGAAGAAAGACAAGGAAAGGGGAAAACTTATCATCATCATCATCACCACCACCATCACCATAATCCATATTTGCCATGATAAAAAGAGTGGATGGGCTCTACAAACAGAAAAAAAAAAAAAGCAGCACGAAAAGAGAAGAAAAGACAGTACTGCACAAATGGTAAAGGCGCGGGAAACAAAAAGAGGGAAAAAAGGAGAGGGCGAACGGATTTTTAGAAACTGGGAGGAGGGATCGAGAAGGATGGGAGAAAAAAGTCGAAAAAAAACAATAATGGTAAGAACAAACAGAAGAGCTGAAAGGAAAAAGACACCGATACCTAAAGTCCCATGCAACACTTTCCTCCCCAGAACTACGAGAAAGACGCTAGGTAAGATCTTTGGCTGGAACGTGCTCTGGCTTTACGCTCTACGGTTCAAGTCCTAGAGGTTTTTCTATCATGTAAACGCAACTAGAGGCGCAAGTCGGTCTCCTACACTTAAATGTTCCGGAGTGCGATAACCTAACCTCGGGCCCCTACGCTCGGAAAGGGGCAAAATGGGAATGTTTTTATTTTTTATTTTTTTACAACGAGATTCCTCAAGTTAAATGAAATCATCTGGTGGGAGCAAGATATAAAAAAAGAAAAAAAAAAAAAATATAAATACAGATGGTTTCTAACTTTTCACTGCATGATTCCTTTTCCATCTCCCTCCCTCCTCCTGCGCTATATAACATCGAGAGGCAGTGGCTGGAATGAAACAGCCGATTGTAAAGTCAAGATACTCCTCGTTCCAGACTGTTTAGCGCACACCTTCGAATCTCGGGTAATACAAGTTCCCCGACATAGAGGTTCATGTTCTAAGTGACATCTGAGACTTTATAAACCATCCTCAAATGCGGTGTGCCCTGCATATTAAACATTAGAATCCCCCGTAAGCTATACATCCACACTAAAACGATACAAATAACACAGAGGTGGAAGTTCAAATAAATCGCTAAGGAAGAAGTGCTACGATGCATCCTATGCCAAAGGAAATATGGCTCACGGCTACATACACACATACTAAACAAACAAGATATAGGTTTCCTCATGAAAATCTATTACCTTCTTCGCCAGTCTTAATACTCTCGTTCCCATCCCAGGCATTCAGGGGGACCTATATCGGTGGGTAAGGTAGGGGGGGATGGGTGATATTACGAGGGGGAAAAAAACGGGCATTGTCCCAGCGTCCATACTATAACTCGTCTATAATGTTAGGGAAGCGGGGAGAACTTGGAGGGATAGGGTGGGGAGGGGAGGTGGAGGGATAGGGTGGGGAGGAGAGGTGGAGGGATGGGAGGGGAGGGAGGACAAGGCGAGGAAAAAGGGAGAGGTGAATGATCGATGGTTAGAGAGAGAAGGACGGGTGATAAGAGAGGGCAAAAAGAGTAACGGCAGGAAATGGAGGGATGGAGCGAGGGAGAAGAAAAGACATGAAGAAAAACAAAGAGAAAGGGGAGTGAACAGATAAAGAGAAGAGAAGGAAAGAGAGGAGAAAAGGGAGAGAGAGAAGAGAGATAGGGATGAGGGAGCAATGAGGGGAAGGAGAAGGAAAACGAGAAATCCTGGAAAGAAAGAGGAGAAAATAAGGGAGAGGGAGGGAGGGGAGAGGATGAGAGTAGGTAGGCATGGCAGAAAAGGGGGAGGCGAGGAACATCAAAGGGGAAGGAAATAGCAAGAAGAATGTAAGAGGTCGAAGTAAAGAAAATAATATAAGGGAAATAAGAGAGGTGAGAGAAAGAAAAAAAATAGAAAGGGGAGACAGCAAGAGGGGGACTGATGAAAAAAAGAAAAGAAAAAGAAAGAAAGACGAAAGGGATGGAGAGGGTGAGGGAGAAGGTGAAAGTTTTTGGAGGGACGGCAGAAAAGGAAGGCGAAAGTGGAAAGAGGAAAGAAGGAATTTAGAAACAGAATTATAGAGAAAGGATGACTGATTTGAAAGTATGGGAATAATGAAAGACAGGAGAGGGAAGAGGAGAAGAGAGAAAGGGTAGAGGCAGGAGAAAGGGAAGGGAGTGAGTGAGTGAGGAAAGTGGGCAGGTCGGAAAAAGTGTAGGGAGGGTAGCATGGCGGGCGGGAAGAAGGGAGGGAGAGAGGAAAGGAGCGAGAGGTACGAGGGGGAGGCAGGGAGGGAGGTAAAAGGGTCGTTGGGTAGAAAGGGAGACGAACGAGAAGGAGGGAGATGGAGGAGGGAGGGAAATGAAGGGAGAGTGAGGGAAATGGAGGGAGAGGAAAGATGCAATGAGGAAGAAAGCGGGTTGGAGGAAGACGAATCAGGGAATCTGTGGAGGAATTAGGGACGGAAAATAGAAGAAAGAAAAAGAGAAGAAGGATGAGGGTGGATCAAGAGAGAGGAGATATTAAAAGGGTTGAGAGAGAGAGAGAGAGAGAGAGAGAGAGAGAGAGAGAGAGAGAGAGAGAGAGAGAGAGTGTGTGTGTGTGTGTGTGTAATTCACCGGGTCGGTCAGGATCACTTGATGGCCGTGATCGTCAGCTTTTACCCTCCCGGAAGGGAGCTGAGAGCTCATATCAATCAATCAATCAATCATTTCCTGTGGCACCCTCGGGGATGCATAGGGCCTCGATGAACTCACACCACCACATCCTATCTTGTGCTAACTCCTCAAGATCTGCCCAACACTCATCTCCAGCTTCCCGTCTCATTGTCCTCACCCACGTCTCTTTTGGCCTTCCTCTACCTCTCCTACCAAGTGCCACCCACCCTGGTGTACCTCGTACTATTCCCTGTCTCCTATACACATGTCCTAGCCACTTCCATCGTGAGAATCTAACATATTCATCGATTGGCTGCACTCCCGTTATTTCTCTAATTCTACTATTTGGTATCCTTTCCCACCACTTAACTCCTAATATTCTTCTAAGTGCTTTATTTTCAAACACCAAGAATTTATTTTCCATAGTCACTGTGCTGTACCAAGACTCGTGTCCATAAATTAAGATACTCCTAACCATTACCTTATAAAGTTTGATTTTTGTATGCACAGAAAAATTGTTATTATTCCAAATATTTTTAAGCATTCCCATTGCCTGATTAGCCTTCTTTAACCTTTCCTCGAATTCAAAGTTCAAAGAACCATCCTTGGCTAAATAAGTACCTAAATATTTAAACCTATCAAGCTCATATAGTCCGATCTAAGGGCAAGGCTGTGACCTTCACACATGCACACACCCGTCCCCTTGCTCAAGGGGGACAGTAACCACCCACTTCGTCAGTGAAACTTTTCGCAACCTGAGCGAGGCGCGAACTCCCGTCCACCAGTTGGCAAGCGAGAGCGTTACCACTGCACCAGCGAGCGGTGTGTGTGTGTGTGTGTGTGTGTGTGTGTGTGTGTGTGTGTGTGTGTGTGTGTGTGTGTGTGTGTGTGTGTGTGTGTGTGTGTGTGTGTGTGTGTGTGTGTGTGTGTAAAGAAGAATGTATGGGAGGAGGAGAGTAGGAGGGGAAAACAGAAGGTAGAGGGGAAAGAAAAAGAGCTGGGATGGCGGAGAGAGCGAGAGTAAGAAAAGGAAAACATAAAGGAAGGGAAGGAGGCAAGGGAGAGTGAGACGGGGGGAATGAGGGGAAGGGAGAGTGAGACGGGGGGAATGAGGGGAAGCGGAGGGAGAAGAAGGAGGAGGAGGAGAGACAGGAAGGAGAGAAAAAGAGGGCGAGGGGAGTGAACGGACCTCAGGAAGGAAGAGGGGAGAGGCGGAGGAAGGAAGTCGGTATCAAGAAGAAAGACGGCAGTGTAGATGGAGGTGGGAGGGGAGGGGAGGGGATGGGAAGGAGGAGGAGGGGGAGAAGGAAAAGGGCGGAGGAGGGGAGGAGAAGGGAAGGGAAGTGGGAGGACAAGGAAGGGAAGAGGAAGAGAGGAAAGGAGAAGAGAGAAGAGAAAAAAGGAAAACAGAAAAACGTATATTACTGTCTACAGACTGCATGAGAATTATTAGAACAAAGAATTTCTGCTGAGTCCCAATCTTCCCTCAGAACAGCCTACGCACCCCAACCATCGATGCTCTACCAAGGTCCCCATACATACTGCTGAGTGAACTGGGAAAGGCGGGGAAAATAAACTCGATCAAAGAACCTGACCGTCGCGAGAACCGGCCTATGCCTCTTCCAGTTATGAGCTAGGCGTGCTAACCAACACACCATGGGAAGAGGAGGGAAGGGGAGGTGAGGGAAGAGGGGAGGGGAGGTATGGGGAGAGGGTAGGGGACAAGAGTTGCCAGGAGGGATGGGGGAGGAGAGGAGAGGGCTGAGAAGGAAGAGAAGTGAGTGGGACCTACGGGGGGGAGGGGTGCAAGAAGCTTAATCAGGGAGAAAAGGTCGGGTCGGGGCGATTAAATGACCGTCACGTCCACATCTCACCCTCCCTCCCCACTCTCACCCCATCCTCCCCAGCCCCTCCTCAACCTCTTCTCTATTACCCCACCCTCCCCAGCCCCTCCTCAACCTCTTCTCTATTACCCCACCCTCCCCAGGCCCTCCTCACCCTTTCCCATTTCACCCTCCTCCCTTAACTTCACCCCTCACCGGTTCTTTCCAAATTTCTCCCTTCACCCTATCCTCCACAATCTCTCCCCTCACATCCCACCCTGATTTCACTTAAGCAAACCTATTCACATAACTCCGGCCACCTCTATTGAACCCCACCTGATTTTCTCTCCCCTTTTGATTCTCCTCCCCTCCTCTCCCCAGTCCCTCCTGGTTTTCACTCACTTTCTATCCCTGTCTTATTATCCTTGCCTATGACTCACAGAATAGTTACGTTATTTATGCCTACCCTACTACAAACAGCCTCGAATGGAACAATGGGTCTGTACTTGTTTGCTTTCCTTTGTGCTCCCTTTTTTTCTCCCTCCCCTCATCACACCCCCCACATTCCTACGCCCCTCTGATTATCATCCTCATCCCCCCGCCAAACCCTCCCTCCTTTCACCACTCCTTCAGATTTCCCGCTCACCTTCCTGTTTAGCTATCCTTGTCTTTGATTATTTAGTTAGTTGTAACCTCCACTATAACAAACAGCCTCGAAATAGGCCTGTTGCTGTTTGCTTTCTTTTGTATTTCTATGTACTTCTCCGATCGCCCCCCCAGCCTTTCATTCCCTCTCCCCTCGCCCACCCTTCTTACCCTTTTCCCCTCCTTTCCCGAACCACATAACATTTCCACTCGCCAAACAATCTAACACTCCCGTCACCCCTTGCCCTTCCCAGCCTCACATCTCTTACACTTAACCTTCACCTCCTCCCCTCGCCTCCTCTCCTACCCCTACACAAGCACGTAAGCCACCCACACATCCCACTCCATCACTATACACTCCCTCCTCCCCCACCCTCCATTCGACTTTTTTAATGGCACTGAGTCTGGGGCGGTAGAGGACTGGGTGGGTGAGGGGTGGGAGACTATATGGGTGACTGGGTAGGGGCAGAAAATTGGGTCAGACAATGCGAAAGTAAGGGACTGGTTGGGTGGATGGGAGGGATTGTCTGTGTGTGGGAGTGGAGGTTGGAGAGACTGGATTAATATAAGAGACTGGTGGGTGGGTGTAGGGAGGATGGGTGGGTGAATATGGATGGTGTGGGAAGGTGGGGAATGCAGTGGAGGTGGGTAGGTGCGTGAATTAATCGGGCATGGTTGGTAGGTACTAGGCAGGTTTAGATGACGAGGTTGGTGGGTGTAACGGGGTGGGAAGGCAGAGGTTAGGCTAGGTTCAGTGAGTGGAGGTGTGGAAGAGAGCGGGGTGGAGGGGTAGGAGGTATGGTGATGCGCGAGGTCGAACAGATGGGATAGGCAGATGGAAGAGATGTGATGAATGGGAAAAGCTGAATGGATATATGAAACGGATATTAAGAATGAAATGGATGGAGAAGATTGAATGGATGGATTACAGGATGAATGAAATTAACAGGACACATGGAAAGAAAGATGAAAGGATATGGAAGGGTGTATGGATGGACTGATGGAGAGGCAGAAGGATGGAGCAAGCTGGAAAGAGAATGGAAGGGAGAGAAGACAAGAGACTGAAGGATGGATAAATGGAAGGACGAAAGGAGGGAAAAATGGATGGATGGATGGACAGAATGATCAAAGTGGACGGAAGACTGATTGAGATGGACATCACTAAATCGAGCGGAGGGTGGGAAGTGGGGGAAGGGGGAGAGAGGGAGAAGTAAGAAAGGTAAGTGATTGGAGGTCAAGGAAGATGAAGTGGCGAGGGGGAGGAGGGTGGGGAGTGAGGTGGGGTCAAAGAGAGGAGAGGATGAAAGAGGTAAGAAGAAAAGAGGGCACATCAGAAGGAGAAAAGAATGAAGAAGAGTGGAAGAGCGAGTGGATGGAAGAGAGAGTGAATGAAAGAGGGTGTGGATGGAAAAGGGAGTGTATGATGTGGGAGAGGAGAAAGAGTTAGGAGAAGAAGGGCGTGAAAATGGAAGAGAAAATGGCGGCGATGGAAAGATGAGCGAGAGAGGAAGAATGAGGGAGGAGAGAGTAGAAAAGAAAAGGAAGGAGGAGGAGGGAAGAGAGTTGAACAGTACAAAGGAATACAAAAGAAAACAAACAGCAAGAGACCTATTGATTCTTTTGTGGCTGTCTGTTACAGGGAAGACTATGACTACCAAACCTATTCAGTGAGTTAAAGACAAGGAGAGAAAAGTAGGATGGCTCTCCCTCCACCCACAAAGCGAGTGGAGAGAAAGGGAAAGTGGAAGAGAAGGGAGAGTGGAGAAGAGAGGATGTAAGGCAAGATAGAGCGACGAAGGTGGTAGAGTGGGTGGCTTAAGGGAGGAAGAAATAAAAAGGTGGGATTAGGCGAAGGACAGTGGGTGAGAGGGTCTGGTGCCAAGCTGAATGGGGAGGGGTGAGTGGATGGAGAGGTGCACTGAGCGGAATAAGTGGGTGAAGAGGTGGAGTGAACAAAATAAATGGGTGGAGGGGTGAGGAAAGGTAAGTGGAGGAGTGGGGTGAATGAAATAAGGGGGTGGAGAGATGGAGTGAATGAAAGAAGTGGGTGGAGAGGTGGAGTGAACGGAATAAGTGGGTGAAGAGGTAAAGTGAACGGAATAAGTGGGTGAAGAGGTGGAATGAATGAAATAAGTGGATGGAGAGGTGGGGTGAATGAAATAAGTGGGTGGAGAGGTGGGGTGAATGAAATAAGTGGGTGGAGAGGTGAAGTGAATGAAATGAGTAGGTGAAGAGGTGGAGTGAATGAAATAAGTGGGTGGAGAGGTGGAGTGAACAAAATAAGTGGGTGGAGGGGTCAGGACAGGTGAGTAGGTGGAGAGGTGGGGTGAATGAAATAAGTGGGTGGAGAGGTGAAGTGAACGGAATAAGTGGGTGGAGAGGTGAAGTGAACGGAATAAGTGGGTGAAGAGCGGGAGTGAATGAAATCAGTGGGCGAGGGATGGGGGTGAGAGAGAGGGTTGTCTACAGGATGGATGCATGGGTGGATGGGCACAGTTGGGTGAGTGGAGACATAGTGTGATGGAACGAAGGTGGGTAGAGGGGAAGTGGGTAGAGGAGAAGGTGAGAGTGGGTGGGTGGAGGGGAAGGAGGGTGTGGGTGGGCTAGGATGAAGTAGGGTGCAAGAAGAAGGCGTGCATGTGGGCGGGAACAATGAAACGGGGCGGGTGGACAGAAGAGTGGCGGGGGACAGTGGGTGCAAGGAACAGGGAGGGGTGACGTATGGGGGTGGGGGAGGCAGTAAATGGCTTGCAGGGAGGAGCACAGTGAGGTGAGGTGACGGAATGAAGGTGGGTGGCTTGCAGAGTGGGAGGGGAGCAGAGGGATGAAATGGGTAGGGGCGGGGTGCAGAAGGTTTGAGTGGGGTGTTGTGGGGTGGGGTAGGGAGGAGTGGGGTGGCGTGGGGTGAAGCAGGGTGAGTGGGGTATGGTGGTGTGGCGTGGGAGTGTCGGCGGCTGTGATCTATGACCCTCATTATGTCATCAGCGGGAGTAGGAAAAAGACTCGTGTCTATAATCTCTCTCTCTCTCTCTCTTGTTCTTCTCTAAACTCTTCCTTTATTCTCCGTCTGTTCCTTTATTCCCTATTTCCTCACATATCTCCTTCCCTTCCATCTCTTCTTCTTCATTGTTTGCTATTCTGTCTCTACTTCTCTCTTTGGATCTCCTTTCTAACAATTTTCTCCATCTCTCCTTTCCTCTATCTTTCTTTCTTTCCTTTGACCCATCTGCTTCCTCCCTCCCTTTCCTTTTTGTCTCCACCCTGTACTCTTTCTTCCCTCCGACCCTCCCTTCCGTCCCCTCCATCTGACCCTCCCTTCTTTCCTTTCTCCCTGATCTTTCTTGCTCCTTCCGTCCTTCCAAGTTTCTCTTAACTTTCATCTCTCACCCTTCCTCTCTCCACTTTTTTCTTTTCCCCTTTCCTCCCCTCCTCTCTTTCCTTTCTCTCCCTCCCTGCCCCCCCTTCTCTCCTTCCTTCCTCTCCTTTACCCACTCCCTCCCCTCCCCCCCTCTCCTTTGCTTCCACTCCTCCCCCTCCTCCTCGCTTCTTCTCCCTCTGTAATTCCTTTCAGTCTCAATTCATTTCTCCTTCCCTCATCCCTCCGTTCCCGCCTCCCCAACACATTACTCACTTCTTTCATTTCTCTTCGACTCTCTCTCTCTCTCTCTCATATAATCCTTCCCTCCTCGGCCCCCCTCTTTCCTCCCATTGTCTCCTTTTCATTTCCTCTCCCTCATCAGTTTTATCCTCTCCTTTTCACTTCCCTTCATAACCTCCTCTCCTTGTCATAATTTCTCTTCCTTTCTTCTCCACCCCATCCCATCACTCCTTCCCTTTATCTCCTCTACGTCTTCCTCAGCCTCCTCTTTCCATTCCTTATCTCCTGTTTCCTACTCCCATTTTCCTTTTTCTTCTTATCTCCCCTCCCCCATCTTTCCCCTCATTCCTCCCTTTATATTCCCTTTTTCCTCTTCTCAGTCTCCTTCCCTTCCTTCATTTCCCCTCTCTCCTCTCCTCAGTCTCCTCTTTCTTCCCCTATCTCCCCTCTCTCCACCCTTCAGTCCCCTCTTTCCTCCCATATCTCCCCACTTTCCTCTTCTCAGTCCCCTTCCCTCCCTTCATTTCCCCTCTCTTCTCTCCTCGGTCTCCTCTCTTTCTCCTCTCTCTCCTCTCTCCACCCCTCAGTCCCCTCTTTCCTCCCATATCTCCCCTCTTTCCTCCCCTTTTTCCTGCCCTCCTCGCTGACACGGTGCCAGGTCTCTCTCACTGACACCTCCTTTTATGTCATTCCTTATTTTCCAACACTCTGCCAACACCACTACCACCACTGCCACCACCACAAGCACTACCACTTCCGCTTTTCTTGCCACCATTGCTCACTACCGCAATTACTACCACGATTACTACCACAATCCACGTCATCACACAACCACACACATAAATATACTGGCATACTTCGCTCTTTCTACTACCACTATTACGAGCACTCACTACCACTATTACTACCAGTCAGTCATCCTACAACCGTCTCCACAACACTAAAGACAAAGTACTATTTACGCTTTCCCCATCATCATCATCATCATCATTATTACCACCTACCACAGTGTACTCGCAGACGTCACCAAACAACCACACCCCACAAGCACCACCACTTCCGCCTTCTCTACCACAAACACCACTCACTGTCACTGCCACAAACAAACACCACAACCGATACACACTTTCACTTTCCCTACAACCCCCACCACCACTCACTACCACAATTATTACCGCAAACAATATTAACACTACCGATACACACTTTCGCTTTCCCTACCACCACCACTCTCTACCACAAACACTACCACAGAGTCTTCATATAACCACAGCCACACAACACAAACGTAGGCTACCACTTTCACAGCCCCTACCATCACCATGCCATAATTACCACCACAGTCAACAGTATCATAAAACCACCACCACCACCACTATCACCACTTCCGCTTTCCCTACCACACCACCACTCACTACCACAATTACTACGACAATCAACGTCAGTATACCACTCAGTACCACAAATAATACCACAGTCGACGTCACCACAAAACCACAACCTCAGAACACAACCACTTTCCCTTCCACCATTATTACCATCACTCGCAACTACATTTCCTACCATAATCAACCACTACAGGTACAGTTAGGGGCAAAAGTTAGCCTCCTACTCCTCTCCATCTATTTCGTACTTTAGGCATGTCCGTCTCTTTCCTCTATCACGTATCATACCGAGGATCATCGTCTATTGTTTGCGCAGAAAAACATAACCTGCCTCTCTTAGATTAGGAATATTAGCCAGAAGGGAAAAATCAAGAGCCTAGGAGGTGAAATATTAGGAGCACCATTGTCTCTCACTGTCAATACTTTCACTTTTCCTACTACCTCTGTTTCTGCTCAGTAATTATCACAACTAAATCAACTAACACAAATTTGCGGCTAATATCATCCCGGTCACCACTAAAACCAATCAAAGGAAATACCACAAAGATCTACCATACCGGTACTGTAATTACCACCTGTTACTATAATTCCTACCACTATCCTCAGCCCACCAAAATCATCACTGCAAATACTCCAAGGCACTACCACAGTCATCACCACAGTCGTTACCAAAGGCGCGCTACAATCACCACCGTATTACCAGAACAAATCACCACCACAGTTAAAACCACCCTAGTAATCACAACTATTATCAAAACAACTATTAAGAGTCACCAACATCACTACCATTAATGTTTTCCCTACCAACATCTTTAGTAACTAACACCACATTCACTTCCAAAATTACCCACCATCATCACTCCCAAAAATCATCACTACTAATCACCATCAACTATCATTACCATTACTAAAACAACTATCACTCATAACCCTATAATATTTAACACCACATTCACAATCAGAATTAACACCATCACCCTCACAACCATCGTCGTCGTCATCATCATCAACTGTCATCACCACGTTAAGACTCATCACTCATCACCACCACTGTCTCTGGTAACGTCACACTATGCTATATACACCAAACTCTCTGCCACAATTACCAACGAAAATCACCACATCCATCACCACCACTACTACTAAAAGATCTACTACTTTTCACCACAACCACCTTCACCACAACCAACACTACCGTCATATTATTTATCCAACCTACCTGTCACCACCACCACTGCCAACCAAGACCCACCACCACGATCACCATCACCATTAATACATCAACCACAACTCTTCATCACAGTCACCATCTCCAGCATCATCAATAACGTCAATGGCAATGCCTCACTAGATCTATACATCACAACATTAACGACCCCTGATCACAACCACAATCACCACCACAACCTCCACCA
This sequence comes from Coenobita brevimanus, assembly GCF_032717465.1. Lineage (NCBI taxonomy): Eukaryota > Metazoa > Arthropoda > Malacostraca > Decapoda > Coenobitidae > Coenobita > Coenobita brevimanus. The sequence goes on along the minus strand of NC_137047.1, from coordinate 25,843,768 downwards.
CTCCTACTCGTCACCAGCAGCAGCACCATCAGTAACGTCGGTGCTAATGCCAGGCTATGATTTATACACCCCGCTGTGAGCCAGGCGATGATGAGGCTCTGCAATGCCCCACTCAACTTGGCAACATACACAAGGCCTCACCTGAACTCCCACAGGTGCATCGCATACCTGAAAGCAGAAAAATATGCACGTCAAAGATAGCTTAACACATGTGAATTTACGTGCTTATAATAACTAATTAGACATAAATATAAAATTATATCTATGTAAGACTGAACTTACTCCTCCAAGGGTGAGTGATACTAAGAATCAATTTTTCTTTGTTCTCCAAGTAGGCATCGGAAAGGGGTTGTCTGTAGTAGTATTTCAGTACTGGTTAGGGCTTTATATGTCATCAATACGACCCGACAGGACGAAAACACATACGAGTACCTGAAACATTACCAAAATCAACATTAAATGATTGTCACAGATCAAGCTTTGAATCCCAGACTCAAGAGACACGCAGATCAAATGAACACGCTAACTACCGAACCACCGTGGCTCCACTGATATATAAACCTATTAAAAATTACTAAGAGCAGCATCAATATATTAATAATTATGCAAGTAAAAATGATATCCCCATTACCACTTCAAATCACCCAGAATCCTTTATGCGTCTCCTCATTTGCCAGCTGTATATCCCTTACTGTGCCCATCATCACACACAACAACATCGCCTCATCCCTGTCAACACACACAACAACCCTTCCTCACCCATATAATATACTATGCCTCATTTTCTCTCTCTCTCTTAAAGTCCACCTACCCCACTACCTCCTCTCTAACCCCCACTTAATAATACCAACAACTTACGCTCCTCCTATACTTCCTTCTATCTCATCATCACAACCTACCCCATCTGTATTCAACATTCTCTACCGCCCCAGCTTACCCCTACCCCTACCATTGCCACCATCAGCTCCAACTACCAGTATTCGTAATCTGACAAACCATCCCATGTACCACTTACCACTACCATTTCTCTCACCACTAATCATCTGCTCCTACTTCAACAACCATCACTATCAGTACTGCCACTCAACTACTAACAATGTCACTAATACCATCATCACTAATAGTGCCACTATTTACACCTAATCAAGCATTGCCTACAGCCATCACTACCACAACAACCACTATCACCCAATTTCCTGCCTCCACTACCATCACCACCCACTGCCACCACATCACCTGATACAACCACCACTACCACTACCATCATCATCATCACTATTACCACCATTATCACTATTTACTACCACCAACACCAGGTCAAACAACCATCACTGCCATCACCATCAACAAAACAATTACTACCACAATCAACTCATACTACCACCACCACCACCTCCAACAGCCCTATTACCACTACTATTATGAGCATCACCATACTACCTCCAACAAGTCCACATCCGACTTGACTACCACCAGACCCCCTCCATCACCCACCACTACCATCCCCTCCCCATCACCACCACTATCATCTAAAATTACCAGCATTAGCCGCCTCGACTTCAAACGTCACCTCTTCCACCTCTCATCCTCTGATCTAGCACTCACCTCCCACTCTCCTCCCTCCCCCATCCTCTCACCGGCATTCGACCACTCACCCTTCCTAACCACCTCTCCTCTACCTTCACTCTCCCTGCCTAACATTCCCTCTCCTACCTCGCACCTTATGGTCTCCCACATTCTTTACTCCTTTAAAAAACTCACTTTCCCACCCCTAACCTTCTATTACCCCCACACATCCCTTACTTTCCGTAACTAGCAATTCCTTTCCTATCCCTCACTTTCTGTTCCCTTCCCACACTTCTCACTTTCCTTAACCAACACACACTTTCCTACCCCTCAGCTTCTATTCCTTTCTCCGACCCATCGATTTCCCTTATCAGCACATTCCTTCTAACCCCCCACATATTCCATGCTCACGGCCCTAACTTTTCCCAGCCAACACACTCGTTCTTACCCCTCACTTTTTTCCTCGTACACGCCCTTCACTTCAGGAACCTACAATCCTTTACCTACTCCTAACTTGTCCATGTCCTCCAACACACCCTTTCTCTACCCAGCACATCCTATTCCACTCCTATTTTTCGCAACCACACATATTTCCCACCCTTCACCTTCTATTCCATTGTTTCCCTTTCTATCGCTTCACTTTCCCCATACATCGTTCATTTTCCCACATCCCAGTCTTACCCATCAAAACCCTTCACTTTCCCCATTCATTGCTCCCCATACCTTCCTTTACCACAACACTTTTTGCCCCTCAGCTTCCCTTCTTACCAACGTTTCCCCCCCTTTATCTTCCTTCACCATCTCCCTCCCCTTCCTTCGGTAATCCCACACTTCTTTTTCTCTCTCTCCCTATCTCCATCCATTTAAGCATACTCCCTTTTTTAACTACCTTTCCCCTCCCCTTCCTTCCTTTACTACCCTTCTCCTACCCCATCTACTTCCCTCTCCTTCTCCCCTCACACTCCCTCTCCCACCCCTCATAACATGTCCCCTTCAAATAGCAATCTGCCTACCTTCCCCTCTCTCCTCATTCCTCTGCCTCTGTCATCCCCCTCCCTCCCTCATTACTTAACATGTCTTACACCGTCATTAGCAAGGGATGGTCTCTCTCTCTCTCTCTCTCTCTCTCTCTCTGACAGTAACATTAACAATCATCTTATCTGTAAATCTATTTAATGTGCAATAAATGAACTTAACCTTTAGGCACCAACTGTGTATAATGATAAGGAAGAACCTATGAAGTAACCCATATATATATTCTACTGGAGTTCTTCACTACTTCTGTAATAAATATATGAAGATTCCCCGTCTAAAACTGCAATGTAAACGATGGTACAATTAAACATGTAACAACACATTGTATAAATATATTGCTACAGGACATGTACCCAAATAAGGTTGCAGTCTTAGAAAAAATTAGGCTGTCATTCTTCAGTCAAGTATTGTAAATACTTTGTGTATTTATTACGTAACACGAATAGCCACTGTTGGTGGAAATAAACACTATTATTATTATTATTATTTTTATTATTATTATTATTATTATTATTATTATTACTCTCTCTCTCTCTCCCGGGGGATGTATGGGCTCTCAAGGGATCGTTATTATTACTATTACTCGAGCTCGTCAAATTTGCTGATGATTTTACTGTTTTGGATTTTTTTTTTCACCCTTTTTAATGTCGGTATTCCTGCTCCTGATAACTCCCCTTTTTTTTTTTTCTAATGATACTGTTGTTCTTGGTGTAACTACTATTACTGTATCATTTTCTTTCGTCCAGCTTACTGTATCGCTCCTGCTTGTGTCATCCTCCATGCCCACAAGGTCATACTCTCCTTATTAATTACCTTTGTCATCGTCGTCATCAGAGAAAACAAGAACCTGGATAAAACACAATGTAATCAACAACACACACTTTATTCCTTAACATCGCATCCCACCACGCAACCTGACTTCACGCACACGCACACACACACACACACACACACACACACACACACACACACACACACACACACACACACACACACACACACACTCAACCATCTCTCTCTCTCTCTCTCTATATCCCCACACATCCACGTAATAAAACAAACTAGCCCCAGGTAAAACACTGCCGTAATTTCCACGTAACAAAACCCTAACCAAACTCCACTCATCAGTAATTACACTCCCAAACTCACACAAAATTGCTCAAAAACACCCCAATTCCCTGCCTACCAATCTCTTCCTTCATCGTCTGTCTTTCTGTCTATCTATTTACTTACCTATTCGTACCCGATCCATCTGTCAGTCTAACATTCAATTATCCATGTTAATTATATCGTTCAGATCCATGTTCTTCTACCTATCCATCCGTTTATTTAGCTACAGTACCAACCTACCATCTGATCTACACAGTATATCCATTATCTTCCAATCCATCTATCCACAACTTGACCTACCTACCTGTCTACCCATCTATCTCTCGATTTAGTTACCTGTCTATCTACCTATTCCTTGACGTCTTAACCCAAAACTCAAGGTCCCTGCCACATATACCTCCTGAAGTTTCCCTCTCACAACACTTCACTCCCTCCCGCCACACCAAGCCACCCTCCCTCATGTACACCACTTTGTAACTCCATCTCGTTGTCAACATATTTCCTATTACTTATCCTGAAGCCTTTTACATGTACTAAAGAAAAATAACCTTTATATTTTTCCCATTGGTGTTATTCATTGCCACCAGAAAAAACAGAAAAATCAAAAGACTAATTAAATACAAGCTTCAAGAAACCTTAATATCTAAAAAAAAAAAAAAAAAATGCGACATATTGATGACAAAGACGACGATGAAGAAATTGACGATCACAATAATACTGATAATGAGGTAGAAACTGCAGCTAAAGATGTTATGAATATGATCTTTTTAAATCGTATATCCGATTCTGGGTACAGGCAGCCGAGTTCGATCCTGAGACCCAGAAGTCCTCCAGTGCGTATCAGATGGCGCCACACAACTTCACATGCCACTACCTTGAGCACAAATACCAATCGTCCATATTGAACAGATCGTAGGACTGTATATCCAATTTAGGACTAGGGTTAAAGTGTTTGGGGGATATTATAATGACATGTTTTTTTTAATTTGCTTTGTTTTTCCTTTCTATATTCATTATCTCTTTTAAAAAAAATGTTGATGGGTCTTTTGCAACATCACTGAACGCCATTTTGACGAGGTTCAAATTTCAAAACAATAACCTGCCCGGGCTTGGGATCCTCGCGTCCTTTTCAGCGGCAGTTCAACATAATCACCAGACAATCACCTCCTTTGCTTAATGTAATTTTAGATTAAATGACAATAAAACTATAATTCAAGAAGGTGTTTTCTTCCCGTCATCCTATTAAATGTTGCGAAATAATAGAAGCGTAAAGTCATTAGAGCACCGTAAATAGCCGAACAACAGTAGTCTATATATAAAGACAGGGAAACAATGGACACAGCCAACACCTCCTGACATACAATGGGCCACTCAGGAATATCCCATACCTGCTGACATGTGCTGAGGAGAGGACATAGTATAAAGCTGGTAGAGTCTAAACCCGTATTCTGTTCTCATCGGCTAGGAATGCATTTAATTATCAATTATCTATGCATCTATGGCGATAATACAAAGGCATAAATACATCCAGGAGAATATACAAAATAAATCGCTAAGGAAGAGGTGCCAAGGAGCCTGCGTGACCTACAAGAATACCTTATGGTCTACGGCTGTATTCCCGTTGGTTATAATTATGTAACACCTATTCCAGCGCCGTTTATCTGTCTGTTACAAGGTGATATCCTGCGTCTTTATTTCACACTGCCGAGAAGTGATGAAATGGAAAAAATACACCCACATATGGTGTAGTAGTAGTAGTACTGGTAGTGGTGGTGGTGGTAGCAGTAGTAGTAGTAGGAGCAGTAGTAGTAGTAGTAGTAGTTGTTGTTGTTTCGTTGTTGTTGTTGTAGCTGTAAACACGAACTCGGTGGACTGCAGGCTGAAGTTGCCCTCCTCGTGCAGCTCACTATCCTCCTTTCAAGGGATGGGGAAATACCAGAGGGACGTTTGTATACAAGTAAGCAGGCAGTTCCATCACCCAGTTTCATCGCGCGCACCAGATGAAGGCGTCCTCTTCAGCACCGTATAAGAAAGAGGTTTATTCTGAAGATACAACAGTCTCGGCCCGACCTGGACCCTCTTCATGACCTGGCGAGGATTTTACTCAAGCCCAAACTGTCGCATCTTCTGAATTTATAACTTTTCCTTATCTGAGTATATTTATAGTCAGTTTGCATTCATATGGCAAAGATCTCGAACTCCTTTCTGCTCAGTGGACGGTCAAATGTAGTAAGATGGAGGGTCGATTTGACTAGCAACCAAGGAGACTTATTCCTACCTCGTAACTTAGGTTCATTGACTAGCAACCAAGGAGACTTATTCCTACCTCGTAACTTAGGTTCATTGAATTTCATTTTACCGGGACTTAATATTCAAGTTGTGAGAGTAGCCCAGTTCCATCAGATGAAAACACACCGACTGTATTATAATTCTTCCAGATTCATATCCTCTGTTTTGCCACTAAGGAAATACAAGTTATATCGTTATTACAAAGAAAAAAACAATATGCAAAATAAATCGCTTGGAAAGAATTAATGTAAAGTCTGCCGTGCCACATAAACTGGCCCCAAAGACTCATAAATATCCCTTGTTATAAAACGCGAAATAAGACTCATACATCCATGCTTATACAACAGGAAATAGAACTCAAATGTTTACATATACACTGAGAAATAAGACTCGGATATGCCTACTTACTATACAAGAAGTAAGACTCGTATATGCATTGTTACACATCGAAAAATAAGACTCGCAGTTATACATCAAGAAATAAGACTCGGATATGCTTGGTTATACATCAAGAAATAAGACTAGTACATACTTGGTTATACATCGAGATATAAGACTCGTACATGCTTGGTTATACATCAAGAAATATGACTCGTATATGCATGGTTATACAACGACAGATATAAACTCTAAGGAACGTAAATGCAAGGTTATTTTTCTCGCTGGCAAAAATGATGACGTGGAGCCATGAGCAAAAGTTTCGCCAACACTTCTCTGCAGACTGTGGCAATGGAAGTGTTTACATGAAGTATCTTCGTAATAACAATATGAGACACACGACAAAAGAACATGAGATGGAAGAATACAATTTGTCGTTTACGATGGAATGAGAATATGGATGGTAGGACACAATACTGGCTTAAAAACTGTAGGGAAGTTTTTATTCATGACTGTACTATGAAGCAAAGCCAATTTACGAATGTTAAGTCATGCGACAGACATTCATGAAAAATACACGAATATCCACCCCAAACATTTGCATACAATTATAATTTACATGAATAATTAACGGTAATACATTTTCCAACACACACACACACACACACACACACACACACACACACACACACACACAATGATGAATGAGACAAGAAGGGCGTGTCTCATGTGTGTCGTAGAGAGTAATAATAAAACACCAACCCCTCCCTCTTCTCTTATTCTCTCCTTCTCTCCTGCCCCTCCCTTCTTCTCTCTTTCCCTCTTGTTTCTTCCCTTCCTCTTCCTCCGTCCCCTCTTGCCCTCCTTTACCTGTCTTTCCTTCTTGTCTTCTCCTTCCGTTCTCCCTGCTGCCTTTTCGTTTCCTCCCTCCATTTTATTTCTCGATCTAGTTTCCTTGTTCCTTCCTCATTTTTTCTTTTTCCTTCCCTTCTTTCTCTGTTTCCCTTCTCCCTTTCGTATCTTCATCCATTGAATTTCTTTCCTTCCTTCCTTCCATCCTCCCTTCCTACTGTTGATTTATATCCTTGAATTCCTTCACAAATTTACTTTTCTTTCCGTTTCTTCCTTCCTTCTCTTCCTCCTTCCTTAGTCTCGCACTTTCTTCGCCTTTTCTTCCGCCTCCCTCTCCCCCCATACCTTCTGCTTCTTTCCTCCCTCCCTCCCTCCTTTCCCCCTTCTCTCGTTTTGACACATTCCCTTATTCTCTCTTCTCTCCCTCTTGCTTCCTTCCTTCTCTCCCTGTATCCCTTCAGCTTCTTTTTTTTCCCCTTACCTCCTTACTCTCCCTCCTCCCCTCGTCTCTGCATGAGTCTCTCTACACCTTTTTTCCCCTCTATTTACTTACTTCTCTCTCTCTCTCTCTCTCTCTCTCTCTCTCTCTCTCTCTCTCTCTCTCTCTCTCTCTCTCTCTGCCGCCTCCTGTCCCCCTCCCTCCTGCTATTTCTTCCTTAGTCCCCCCCCCCTTAATCTAGCCTTTCCCTCCTTTCCCTCTACCCTGCGACTTTCCTTCATCTTTCCTTCTTCCACTCCATCCATTTACATCTTTTCATCTTCCTTTTATTCTAAGTATTTCCAGACGATTTAGTTAACCCCCTGAATCCGACAAAGTTGGCTATAGGGAATCATTTTACTGTTCCTGCTACTTAAAGACGATTTATGTCAATTTAGGAGGAGGCATATCGTAGTGAAGGGGTTAGAAACAGTCTCCAAACACCCCTTTCAGCCTAAAGTTGTCCCTCCCAGTTGAAGAAAAACACCTATCTATATCAAAAACATATAAAGAAAAGATGTGTTAAGTTTCAAGTGTCTTCCTATCTCAGTTTCTCCTTTGCTCTTCCTTTCTCCTCTTCCCTCCTCACTTCACTCCTGATTTCTCCTTGGTATGGGTCGTATGATCTTTCGAGGCACTACTTGTTCCTGTAGCATCATCCTCCATTCCTGAGCCATTCCTCCCGGGCAATTCCTCTCCCTCCTCCCCTCCATTCTTTTCTTCCCTCTTCACTTGTCTCGCTGCTGTCTTTCTTCTTCCGCTCTCTCTCTCTCCTCATTTCTTAGTCCTTGCATTTTTCTTCTCAGTTGATTTATTCCGTCTTTGTTTCTCCCTTTCCTCTCTCCATCTCTCTCACCTTGCTTCTTGTCCTCTCTCTCCCTCCTCCCTCCTTGTATCATTTCCTCCCTCCCTTCTTCCGCTCACTCTTCTTGTATTACGTTCTTTCTCGCACTTCCATTATTGTTCTTTTATTACGTTGCTCCTCACAATTCGTATCTTTTTTCTCTCTTCATCCTTCTGCATCTTTTTCTCTTCATTATTCCCCGCCTCTTCCCCGGCTTTCTTCTCCCTTCTTATCCTCCCTTTTCTTTTCATTTGCAAACCTCATTCCTCAGTTTCCATACCTTAGCATTTTGTTACTCCCTCCGTTTTTCCTTCCTCCTCATCGCCTCCTTACTCAATTTTTACTTTTGGTCTAATTCTCATCTCTTCTTCTGTATTGTCTTTCTTCCAGTATTTCCCTCTCTTTTCACTTCTTTTATCTTCATATTTTACCAAACCTCCTCCCTTTTCGTCATATCCTTTCATTACCATAAAAATCCTATCTTCTCCTCTTTCCTAAGATTCCTTCTCCTCCCAGTCCTCTCTAACCTCTCCACTTTCATCCTAGTCTCTCTCCACTTATTCCTCCCCGCTTTGGTTATTCCTGTCGTCTTTTGTTTTATAAGTAACCTAATTCCTCTTTTTTCTTTTAACAGCGCAAAGTTTTCCTCTCACTTTTTATCATTACAGATTTTCGGTCCTTACTTTCTTCAGCTTCCTCTCTCTCTCTCTCTCTCTCTCCCCTTGCCTTCCTCTTTTTGCTCATTCCTTTTAATTATCCGCCCTTCCTCTTCTCCCTTACAATACATAATTTTTCATTTCCTCCTCCTCCTCCTTCTCTCTTGCTTTCCATTAGCACTTCCCTCCTTCCATTCAATTTACTCATCATTTCCCTCCTGCTGTACATATTTTCACTCTTTTCCTGTTCTATTCCCTCCCCATCTTCCTTCCATTTCCTTCTTCTGCTCTTACTTTCCCTCTCCCTCTCTTCCCCCACTCATACTATCTATGTCCCACCCTACCCTTTTTACCTTCCCTACCTATCCCTCCTTACTACCCTCCCTTCTCTACCTTCCCCGCCTTCCTTTCCCTTTCTCTTCCACATTTTTTCCCCTCAAACTTTGTCTCCCTGCTTCCAGATTTTCATTCTATTTCCCTCAAACAACTGACTTGCAGATTTATGGAGGAAACAGCATTACAAAGTTTTAGACAGTGGAAATATGCTAACTTTTAAAAATGGTAAGGACAAATAAACTGCTTCAAATCCGCAGTAAGCATTTTCGATTTGTAACTTCTCCCATACACAATGAAGTACACACAGCAAACAGGATTTAACACCATAACACTTTTCTCAATAAATCCCGGTGGAGACCATGACAGAACACTTCTCTTTTTATCTCCCCTCGTCCTTTACTACATAATTGCCATGCCATTTTTTTCCCCTGTAAAGTGCGCTGATCCCTTCCCGTGCCTGTCTCTTTGTTTTGTGTACAAGGAGCACCATATTACTGTACACGATAAACTCCCTAGTGTACATATGAGGACCAAAACATCTTAACCTGTTTGCTTTCCTTTGTACTTTCATGTACTCTCTACTCCTTTCTTAATATCCTTGCTAAACTCTCTCTCTCTCTCTCTCACCCCTTCCTTCCTTGCCAGCTGTAGTGCCAGGGACAAGTGTTACATGTGTGAAATATGACGCCTCTCACCACGTCTTATTACAGTTATTATCCCTCTCCCCCGCTACCCCTACCCCCCCCTGATCTCACTACCCTACTATCCCCCCCACCCTTTATCCCTCTACCTCCTACCCCTCCTTCCTGCTTTCATATGTCCCCGTTTCTTAATCCTTTTCTTCCTATTCAATCTTTTGTCTTCATGTAATTCTTCTTTTTATTACTTTTCTCTACACTCCTTCTCCTATCCCGCCTTTAGCATTCTTTCTTCATTCCTTTATAAGCCTTCCCCTACCCTCACGTACCCCTTTCCATAAACCTCCTCCCCCCCATCTACTTCCCCCTCCCACTCCACCTCCCCCACACACAAGTCTTCCATATTAGCAAGCTGTCTGCCTACCCTTTCTCATCTCATTCCTCTGCCCTTTCTTCCCTTTCTCACCATATCTCTAAACCCTTTTCTCTTCCTTATACAGCTCAGTTATCTTCTCTTATCCTCCTCCTTTCCTATCCTCATCCCTTACAACCCACTTTTTCCTTCAGCCTACTCCAGTCCTTCTCCTGTCCTATCCTCATCCCTCTTAATCTTCATTTTTTTCTTGACTCTATTCCAATCCTCCTCCTTTTTTATCCGTGTCTCTTTCAACCCTCTCTTTTCCCCTCAACCTACTCCAATCTTCCTCATTTCCTTGCCTCATCCTTCTCAACCCCCTTTTTTCTTCATTTTACGTCAATCTTCCTTCTTTCTTTTTTCATCTCTCTCGACCCTCTTATTTTGCTTCATCCTACTCCAGTCCTCCTCCTTTCCTGTCCTCGACTCTCCCATCCTTTTACATCCATCCTACTCTGCCAGTCATCAACATCATCATCATCATCATCATCATCATCATCATCACCACCAATCATCATCAATCATCTTCACTATTACTGTATCAACATCATCATTCCAAACACTGCTCTCATAATTCAATCTTTTTTATCACTTTTTTTTTTTTTCTTAAACACCAACACCATTTTCAGGCAGTCTGTAATTTGGCTCCACCTCTTCTGAATCACCATCATAATTCCCAAATGATCATCACCATCATCCATCCTTCACTCCACATAATTCTCTCACAGTCATTCATTCCACTTCTCATGCCCATATTGCTTCTTTCGTTCTTTTCTCTCTGTTCTTCCAGCCCCTCTCCTGCCTCACTGCCACTACACTGATAACGTAATTGTGTATTTTCATCTTTTCTCCAGACATTTTTTTTTTCATTCACCTTTAGGACAAAATTTTCGAACTGTGGAGGACTTATGCAGCCTTCATTACCCCTTCCGTCCCAAAGCTCTCTCTTAATCTAAATAAAATCGTCTGGAGATGGTAAAAGGGGATTAAAATGAGGTTCACTCCGCCCTGCTACATATCCTACTCTGCTTCCCTTCTTGCACCACTGTTTCCTATCCTTCCTACCACTTAATGCCACCCTCTACTCCATTATCCTCCAAATTCATGCCACTCAACTACCCTTCTTATTCCGTTACCCTCCATACTCCATTACCCCCAGTTCCGTTATCCCTCAATTCCGTTACCTCCCAATTCCGTTACCTCTCAGTTCCGTTAACACTCCAATTCCGTTACCCCCCCCCAATTCCGTTAACCCCCCAATTCCCTCCTGCACTTCATTAACTCACTCCACTCCCTTCAATACCCCACTCTCTGCCAATCCACTACCTTCAATACCCCACTCCCTGCCACTCCACTCTGCCATGCCACATTGTTCTACTTCCTTTATTGCCCGCCCATTGATCCCTCTCCTGCGTCCCACTTTACCCTGCCCTTTATTCCATTACCCCTCTCCTTTTGTCCCATTGCCACACTCCACTCACACACCGCTGCTGGAGGGAGTGAAGGGGAAGGGAGGAAGGGAGGGAGATGAAGGGAGGGAAGGAAAGAGAGATGTAGGGAGGGAGTGGGAGGGAAGCAGGGGAAGGGAAGGATGAAGATGGAAGGAATAGACTGGGAGGGAAAAGGGGGTGGGGAGGGGAAGGATAGAGAGAGAAGGATAGAAGGTGGGGAGGAAGGAAGAGGCACGGAGAAGGAAAGCCAAAGGAGAGGAAGAAGAAAAAAGGGAACGGAAGGAGACAGGAAAGTGGAAGGATGGCAGAGGGGAATGCAACGGTGGCAGGGGGGACCAGAGAGATGAAAGAAAGAAAGAGTGGGCATGAGAAATGAACTAAGAGGAGGAAGAGGAGGAGGGGAATTCAGAGACGACTAAGTGAACGGTTTCTATAAGTGTACGATGGTTTTGTGATTCTTTCCCGCCCGCGTAGGCTAGAGGCTGGAAGGACTGGCAGGCTAGGGGGCAGGCCTTCCTTTTTTTTTTTTTTTTTTTTTTTATGTCCGACTCAGAGAATGGTTATCATAATCAAAACATTCTCTAAAATTAAGTGTTCCGAAACAACGAATAGGTTGCTGTTTGCTTTCCATTAAAGGCTATTATTATGTCACGGAAGGACTGACAATGGAAGGTGGCAAATAAAGACGGCTGGATGAAGGAAAAAAAGCGACAAAGAAATGGACTGGAAATGAATGAATGAATGGATGAACGGAAGATGGCTGCAAGGATGAGTGAAAGGACGGTAGGATGAACGGATCGATGGATGGATGGATGAAATTAAAATGAGAGGGACAGATTGACTGGAAGCTCGGGAGACGGGATAGAGAGACTGATTGACAGCTTAAGGTTGTGCTGTATACTTCATTATTACACGACAACCCATCCAAAGGGGTACCAAGGAAAAAGAAAACGAGGGCAAGTGGCAAGAGGGAACAAAGAAAGGAAAGGAATGAGCAAGGTAAGGAAAAAACAAAGTGGAGGAGGAGGAGGAGGAGGAGGAGGAGGAGGAGGAGGGGGAGGAAGAAGAGGAGGAGGAGGAGGAGGAGGAAGCGGTGCCTCGAGAGTGCCACTTGGTCTGGGGAGATCAAAGAGAGGTGAGGGTGGGAGGTGTGAAGGAGGGGACAGGCAGGAAGACAGGGAGGAGGGAAGGAGGGAGGGAGGGAGGGAGGGGGAAGGAAGATGAAAAAAGGGGTGAAGATGGAAGTAAGGAGCTGAGGAAGGAAGCAAGATGGCACTAGAAAATGAACAGTAGGTAAGGGAGGAAGGGCAAGGGAGGTAATGAAGAAAGGCTAGAGGGAGGACAAAAGGGAGAGTATTGAGGGAGCAAAGAAAGAATGAATGATAAATGGTATAATGAAAGATGGAGAGAGTAGGTAGGAAGGAGGGAAGAAAAGGATGGAGGAAGTGTAGGAATGATGGAGACAGGAGAGGAGCGAGAAAGGAGGAAGGAAGAAAAATGAAAGACATGGAAGGAAGAAGACTAAGAAGGAAAGAATGAAAACTAATCTAAGTGGGGTGTGGGAAAAAAGAACGGACGGGAGAAAGAAGCTAAAATAGGCAAGTATAGAGGGAGAAGGGAGTTAGGAAAGACGGAAAGGTAGGGAAGACGAAAAAGGAGGTAGGGTACGGACGCATGGAATAAAACACAACGTAGATGGGAAGGAAGAACGAAAAGGAAAGGACAGGTGAGGAACGGAAAGCCGAGCAGTCGAAATATGGAATTGAAAGAAGTGAAGAAAAAACGAAGATAAAGGGAGGAAGAAAGAAAAAGTTGGAAGTCAGGAGAGGAGAGGAACTCAAAAAGGCAAAATCCGGAGTAAAAGGGAAGGACGTGGCTGATGTAGGTATCTCAGGTAAACAATGAACTCTGGGAAAGGGAGAGGAAGGAATGAAAGCGAAGAGGTAAGGAAGGGGCAGGGGAAGGAAAGGAAGCTGAAAGGGTGATAATGAAGACAGACAGAGAAAGGGCAACGGCAGGGAAGAGACAGGAGAGAGCGAGGAGGGGACAAGAAGAGGAAGGGGTAAATGCAATGAAAGACGAACGTAAATCGGAACAGGAATCTACAAGCAAAATGAAGTGAGGGAAGAAATGTAAAATAATTAAGTGTAACGAAAGAGAGGGAAAGAAAGAATACTGACTAAAAGAACTAGAAGGAAGAAAATAAGATCAAAGGACGGGTTTGAAGCAGAAATAATGCAAAAGGGAAACAGAGAGGACAAAACAATGGAAAAAAGTAAACTAGACAAGAACACGAAGAGCGACAAAAAAATAGGACAGAGAAGAATGTTGACAAGGAATGCAAAGAAATGGGAAAGATGAAATGAGAAAGTGGGACAGAAACAGAGGAACAGGAGAGGATTTTCCCAACAAAAGAGGAAATGTGAAAAGTAGAATGAAGGAAAATAAAAATGAACTAAGGAATGACTGGAAAAGAAGAAATGAGACGGAGAATTCTGAAAGGGGAGGAGGGAGGAAAAAGGAGGACAATCAAGAAAGAATGTACACAGGTAGAGATGAAGCGAGGAATGAAGGAAAATCGGAAAGGAAGAAAGGAAAATAAGGAGAAGGGGGGTAAGACAAAACAAGCAAAGGAAAGAATATGAAGTAAGGGGGGGGGGAAGGAAGAAAGTCGTGAGGGAGGAAGAAGAAAGAAACAAAAAGACGAGGGAAAAAAAGAAGACAAAGAAATGAAGTTGAGAAGGAAAAGGAAAGGAAGATATAAACACACTACATGAGTCGAGAAAGAGGAAAGACGAAGTGATGAGAAAAAATACAAAGAAAAAGTTAAATGCAAAACAGACTGGAAAACAAGAGGAAAGAGAGAGAAGGAGAAGAGTAATGAAAAATAATTAAAGGAATGAGGAAGAGCAGAGAGCGAGGGAAGAAATGGAAGAAGGAAGAAGAGGAGAACTGAATAAGTGATGTAATTAAGGTGAAGGACTTAGCAAAAAGAATAAGGGGTTAGGGGAAACAGAGGAAGGGCCAGATTGACTGATTATGATAATTTAATGAAGGGAAGAAATGAGAGAGAGAGAGAGAGAGAGAGAGAGAGAGAGAGAGAGAGAGAGAGAGAGAGAATTGTGTGTGTGTGTGTGTGTGTGTGTGTGTGTGTGTGTGTGTGTGTGTGTGTGTGTGTGTGTGTGTGTGTGTGTGTGCGTCCGTGAGCGCGCGCATATGCCTGTGTGCGTGCGTACACGCGTGTGTGTATTTACGCGTGCAAACGAACATACACTGAATATGTACGTACGTGTATGAATACATGTGACTGGTGAGAATGTGTGTACCTTTATGTACATGTGTATCTGTTTACAATATCACGGAAAATACAACAACACAAAACTTGAAAAAATTCGATGATGTGGTTTTAACTTCATTTATGCAACAGGTCAACTCCGGAACTGTCTCCCTCTGTCTGCATTTCCTACTTCCTATGATCTCCAGTCTTTCAATCGCAGTGTGTCCAGGCATCTCGAAAATTAACGGATCTTGAAATTGGCTCTCTTTTGTATTGTTTTTGTTTTTTTCTTGGAGGAAACGGTTTGCGGGCTTCTGGCCTTTGGTTCCTTCTTCCTTGCATAAAAAAAACTAAAAATAAAACCCTGAATAAAAATACTGCTTCTACTACAGATGATAATAATAATAATAATAATAATAATAATAATAATAGAAAGAAGAAGAAGAAGAAGAATAACAATAATAAGAATAATACTCAAAATAATAATAATAATAATAATAATAATAATAATGATAATAAAGCACAAATTAATAGAGAAGAAAAACGACTGATGAGAGACACGACCAAAGGACTGAAGAGGGAAGCAAATTACTGACAAGGGAAAGAAAAAAAAAAGGGGGGGGGAGGTAAGAAAGAGAGGAGAGGACACAGGAGGAAATAAAAGAGAAGTGAGGGAGGAAAAATGCGAGTGATCAAAAAGGGTTGGTGGACAGGTGTCACTGGGAGGGAGATAAAAGGGAGGGAAGGGGGAAGGGAGAGAGGAAGGGAGTGGAGTGAAGTGGAGAAGAGGGAAGGAAGTTGAGGACGAAGGATGGAGGGAAGGTGAGGAAGAGAGACTGAGGGGAGCGGAGGGTGAAAGAAGGAGGGAAGGAGAGGACAAGTGAGGAAGGGAAGGAGAGGACGAGAGAGGGAAGGAAGGAGATGGAAAGAGAAGGAGGAAACGAGAGGACGAGAGATTGAGAGGAGAGGGTGAGACAGGGAGAGAAGGAGAGGACGAGAGAGGGAGGGAAGGAGAGGACAAGAGAGGGAGGGAAGGAGAGGACGACAGAGGGAGGGAAGGAGAGGACGAGAGAGGGAGGGATGAAGAGGACGAGAGATTGAGGGAAGATGAGGACAGAAAGGAGGAATAGAGAAGGAAAGAGGAGCAGAAAGAGGGTGGAAGAGATAGGGAGCACAAAGGAGGTCGAGACAGGAAGCAGGATGAGGGAGAGGAGAGGATGAGAGAGGAAGAGGAAAGAGGAAGAGATTAGGGAAAAATGGGAAGAATGAGGAAGCTGAAAGAGGGAGGGAGAGGAGGAGGAAAGAGGGAAGAGAAAGAGGAAGGGAAAGAAGGAAGAGAAAGGAAAGAGAAAGAAGGAGGAGTAGAGAGGGAGAAGAAAGATGATGGGAGAAGAGGGGGAGAGAGGGAGGAGAAAGAGGATGGGGGAGAAGATAGGAGAAATAAAAATGACAGGGAAGGAGAGATGGGACAGATGGAGAGACGGAAGAGAGGAATTGAGACAGAGAGGAAGACAGGGTGGAAGAAGGAAAACAGAGGAAAGGAAGACAGAAGAAGACAAAAAAGTAAAGTGAAGAAGAAAAGTGAAGGAACCGACAATGAAGGAAGAAAAAGAAATGAAGGGATAAGGGGACAGGCAGAGGAAAACAGAAAGTAATAGAGACGAAAAGACGAAAAAGGAAGGAGAGAGGAGGATGGCTGAATAAAGAATTAAAAAAACAAGACACGTAAAAAAATATATAATGAAGACATGGAATAAACGGGTACAGTGGAAATGCAAAAGACGAAAAAAGAGGAAGGTAATAGAATGGTACAGAGGAAGTGCATGAGAAGAAAAAGGAGGAGGATAATTGAGTGAGAATGAGGGAAGAGAATGGAATGATGAGAATGAGGAAGGAAGATGAAAGAAAGACAGAAAGACCACATTACTTGTAAATACTTTCTCGTGTGGGGAGAGGGTGTGCATTTAGCGAGCAATAAAGGGAGAGAGGGGAAAAATGGAGAGGAGGGAGGGAAGGAGAAAGGTTTGAGAGAGAGAGAGAGAGAGAGAGAGAGAGAGAGAGAGAGAGAGAGAGAGAGAGAGAGAGAGAGAGAGAGAGAGAGAGAGAGAGACTATGAATCCCAACCCTTTACGATATATTAACAGGTAAAACGTCCACCATTTCCACTGCATTTGTCAGGCACTCACAAAAACACTAACCCTTTGATCAGACAGGGATGATACGTGACGGGCAAACGGGTGAACAGAGTGACGGGAAGGATTGACAGGTGGAAGTGGAGAAGAGAGGTGGACGGAGCTTTAATCGTGCTAGGCTGGAGGGGGATGATATGGGCAAACAGAATGAGGACTGAAAGGTGGACTGATGGATGGGTGAATGCTGGGATGGACGAGAGAGAGAGAGAGAGAGAGAGAGAGAGAGATGGACGGAGCTTTAACCCCTTCAATTCAATGGCGTCCTTTTGTTCTTGCTCCTTCCTGACGATTGTATTCCATCTATTTAAAAAAAAAAAATCCCTCTCTCCGGCGATTAATGAACTATCAAATCCCTCCGTTAAGAAGTCCTTCCTAAACTTGACAAGAAAAAATCATCAGACAGAAGGGATTAACCAGACGGGGATGGTGTGGGATGGATAGATGGATAGACAGAATGATATGGGAGAGGTGGATTGATGGGCAGGCGGATGTAGAGATGGAAATGTGGACAGACAGGGGAACGAAAGTGATAGGGAAGAGAAGGAATGACTGAAGGAGAAATCAGTGAATGGCATAGGAGGAAGAATGATGTATGAACCACTAAGAGACCGATCAAGGGATAGGAGAATGGAGGGAAGAGTGGATGGTGAAAAGGATGGAAGGAAGGGTGGAAGAGGAAAGAACGGATGGAGGGATGGATGGACAGGCTGAAAGGATGGTAGGATAAAAGGATGAAGGAGCAGAGGGAAGGATGGATGATGGGAAGGCATGGAGAGAAAGTGATGGCTGTAGGTATGGAAAGGTAAGGGGAGGGAGGACGCACAGAGGTGAAGAAGGGGGGGGGGGATGAAAGATGGATGGAGGTACCGGTATGGAATAGGGAGGGGAGGAAAGATGGATGGAGGAAAGGCGAAGAGGGGAAGAAGGATGGATGAAGGTAGGGCAAGGGGAACGGATGAAGAATGCATGGAGGAAAGGCGAAGGGGGGAAGAAGGATTGATGGAGGCAAGGCAATGGAAAAGAATGAAGGATGGAATAAAAGAGTTGAGGAAAGTAGATGGGATGAAGAATGGAAGGGAAAAGGGAAAGAAAGAAGTGAAGGAAGGATAGAATGCCAAATAAATAGATGGATGGCCCAAGGACAGGTAAGAAAGAATTATTTTATGGTCAGCGAACTCTCATTAAATTTACGCTGGCGACCCTATTAAAATCATAAAGGCAGCTGGGAGATAAAAGAATATGAAGGACGGACGGAAAAATAGAAGTGATGGAGGAAAGAAAAATATATGAAGGAAGGATGGGGGGGAGGATACAGAAGGAAGGAACAATGAGAAGACTGAAGGGGGAAAATGAGCGAAGGGAGGAAGGAAAATGAGGGAACGAAAAACGATGAAAGACGAAAGGTAAAATTAAGGAATGGAAACATAAAGGAAAGAAGAAAATATAAAGTTTGAGGCATCCACACTTGAAAAGGTGGAACATATTCGAGTGAGAAGGCTTACTAATGTTGTAACGATGTGCGTAGGTTCCCTGTAACTTTAATAATTCCAGGACAACTCATTGCAGGTGCTTAGTTTGGGAATTTTTGGCTTTCTTTAGCAATATAAAGGCGAATTTTGAGAAGAGCCATTAAGGTAACATCAATTACTTTTCCGTAAGTTTTCCAACACTGTGTGCAGGTCGACTATAGTTTCCGAAATGACGGTTTTGGTGCTCAGTCTGGCTCTTCTTTTCAAGCAATACGGTGGTGAATTATTATTACTGTTATTGTTGTTGTTAATATTATTATTATTATTATTATTATTATTATTATTATTACCTCCACCAAGGAGGTTATGTTTTCAACCCTGTACGTTTGTTTGTTGGTTGGTTGGTTTGTGAGCAAGATTACACAAAAACTACAGAAAGGATTTCCACGAAACTTGGTAGAAGAATGGGCCTTGACCCAGAATAGACTCCATTAATTTTGGTGCGGATCTGGATAAAGGTGCGGATCCAGGAAATTTTTTTCACTTTCTTTAACACTGCGAGATAGGGCGTTTTTCGACATTTTCGTATAATTTTCAGTGAATATTGCATGGATCTTGAAAAAAAAAATCAGGTATATTTAGGATGTTAGCAGCTACGAATTTGGACAGTGTTATTATTGAAACACCAATCACCTTTCTATGGGGTTTCCAACGATGTGCATAAATATGTAGCAGTTTTCCACAGTTTGCGATATAACTGAGTTCTGGTGCTCTCCTCCATCACCCTACTGCAGGTCTGATAAGGCTCTTGCTTCAGTCGCTTCAACAATACAACAATAAACATCCAGCGACAGCAACATACGCGTCTTACAAATGATCTAAGTGCCGCATATTTTCCTTGCCCTGTGTTCTTGACCTTCAACACATTATTCTCAAAATCGATTGACTATATACTTGCCTGACCGCCAACCGTTCCGCAAAGTCTGGTCCAAATCGGATCAGAACTGTTTGAAGTGGCCTTACCCTGTGACCTTGATCTTTGACCCATAGTTAAAAAAAAAGAAAAAATCAACCCTCTCGCTGAACCTTAACTCCTCCATTAAGTTTGGTAAAATCGGGTCAAAACTGTTTAACTTCACACCAACACACACACACACATACACACAACCCCACACAAACGCGGACGCACGAGCCCGCCCGTCCGCACGCAGACAGACAGACAGACAGACAGACAGGACACACACACACACACAAAAGCACGCATGACGCATGCGCGCGCGCGCACACACGCGCGCGCACGCACACACACACACACACACACACACACAAAAGCACGCATGACGCATGCGCGCGCGCGCGCACACACACACACACACACACACACACACACACACACACACACACACACAGAAGCACGCATGAAGCATGCGCGCGCACACACACACACACACACACACACACACACACACACAAAAGCACGCATGAAGCATGCGCGCACACACACACACGTCAAAGTACTACGTTAGCTTCAGAGCTATCGCCCGCGCAGGTATATATTATGAAGAACACATATGACGGGAAGAAACGAAATGTAGGTTTTAAAAAGGAAAGAAATGAAGAACAGAGGATTTTAGAAACTACGGAAGACCAGAAAGAAGGATGGAAGAACAAAAAGAAGGATGGAAGAACAAAAAGATGAATGGAAGAACAAAAAGAGGGATGGAAGAACAAAAAGAAGGTGCGAGAAGCGAAGGAGAGATGTGGAGTGAAGGAAGAGGTCAAAAGAAACATTAGGAAAAGTCATAAAAGAAGAGATCAAAGGAGGGTGAAGGACGCGGAGGAGGAGACAGGAGAGGAGAGGGAATAACAGGAAGAGCGGGGGTGAAAGAGACAGGTGTGGGGAGAATGAGGGAGGGTGAGAGGAGGAGGAGGCAGTGGGAGAAGGAAGGAGGGAGAGAGGAAGAGGTTAGGGAGTGGGAGAACGAGGGAGGAAGAGTGGGAAAGAAAGAGGAGATGAAGAGTGGGGGAGAATGAGAAGGAAAAGAAGACAGGAGAAAATGGAGAGAGAGAGAGAGAGAGAGAGAGAGAGAGAGAGAGAGAGAGAGAGAGAGAGAGAGAGAGAGAGAGAGAGAGAGAGAGAGAAACATTCCAAGCCATACAACTGGGTCAACCAACAAACAAATAACGTGTAACAATGTAGCTGTCACTATGAATAACCCAGTAGTCACAGGTGGCCAGATATATACACACACACAGGCTGACCTCGACACACAGGTTAACAATGCAATCCCACGCCTGACCCAATTCACACAGGTGTACACGTGTTTTCTACCTCGCCCTGCACCTGTCACCCACATTCTCCCACACCTGTCACCTCCAACCTCCTACGCCTGTCGCCTCGCTGCCATTAGCCTCTACCGTACGAACCATAGTCCCTTTACAATTGTACCTACAATAGTTCCACAGCTGTTATTCCCTACATGTATGTGTCTTTTCCACGCCATCCTCGCCCTACACATCTATATCTTTCTTCCAACCAACTTTACCAACTGTTTCACTTCTTTACCACAAGACTACCGAGTGAGAGCTAGCCACCCATACTGCTAGAAGCTGCTAACGTGTGTTACATGTTGCATGGATAAGCAAATGCCTCATGTAGGAATTTATCGAATACCGGAACCCTCTGGATCAAAAGCAACGAATCTGAATTCATAGGCTTCACCCAGCGAGTCAAAAGAGAATTTTCTCAAAACTTAGAGACAAAGCGTCTCATATATATATATATATATATATATATATATATATATATATATATATATATATATATATATATATAGCCCGACGCCCTAATCCCGCAAAGGGTGGCCGCAGACAAAACGCCTCCAAGTCGCTCTGTCACCCACCATTTGACTACCCTCCCCCCAACTCACCCCCCCCCTCCCTCATATACCTCTCAACTCCATCCCTCCACCTCATCCTCGGTCTACCTCTCCCTCTCCCTCCCTCCACCTCACCTACATACACCCTCTTAGTCAGTCTTTCATTCTCCATTCTCTTCACATGTCCAAACCACCTCAGTGTATTTCTCCTAATCTTCTCAACCACATCCACATCCACCCCACAGCGTTCCTTCACTTCTTCATTCGTCAACCTCTCCCTCCACGTCACTCCACATGCTCCTCTCAAGTAACTCATTTCCACTGCTCTCACTCTTGACTTGTTCCCCTCTTGCACGGTCCATGCCTCGCTTCCATACGTCAGGGTAGGGATCACAATACTATCATGCAGTGACTTCTTAACTTCCATACTCACCTCCCTATTTCTCATCACTGCTTTCAGTGTACCAATAACCTTTCTTCCCTGCTGTACCCTTTCACGCACTTCATCCCCCAAAGTTCCATCCTTACTCATCACACTACCCAAGTACTTGAATGCACTCACATTCTCCATATCCTTACCATCCAACCTCACTGCACACTCTGTGACTTCATTCCTCTCAAACACCATAACTTTACTTTTGTTTACATTAACTTTCAGATTCCTCCTCCTACACACCGTCCCAAATTCATTCACCAAACCTTGCAACTCCCATTCATCTTCACTCAACAGTACTGTATCATCAGCAAACAGCAACACCGGAAGCTTCCAAATCTCACCCTCATTCATTAGAGCCACCCCCACATCCACTGCCCTACCCTGCACCTCCTTTACAACCCCATCCATGTATATATTAAACAGCCATGGAGACATCACACAACCCTGTTTCAGTCCCACATTGAGATCAAAGAACTCATTCAGCTCACCATCCACTCGCACCGTAATTCTAGCTCCCTCGTACATACTCCTCACAGCACTCAACAATCTTCCCTCCACTCCATATATTCTTAATACCTTCCACATACCTTGCCTATCTATTCTGTCATAAGCTTTCTCCAAGTCCATGAAGGCAGCATACACTTTCCTTCCCTTCTCAAGATACTTCTCCACTAAACATCTTAGAACAAATATCTGATCTACACACCCTTTTCCCTTCCTAAATCCCCCTTGTTCTTCTCCAACTAGCTCCTCTGTCATATGCCCAACCCTATCAATGAGTATTCTACCATATATTTTACCAGTCACACTAAGTAGGCAAATACCCCTATGGTTACCACATACTTCTCTCTCTCCTTTTCCTTTGTAAAAAGGAACAATTATACCTGATTTCCAGTCCTCTGGAACCCTTCCCTCTTCCCAAGCCAATCTACACAACTTCCATATCCACTCGACAACAATCTCACCCCCATACCTAAGCATTTCACCACACACTCCATCAATTCCTGGGGTCTTTCCCAACTTAATATTCTTCATCGCTTCCACTACTTCCGCCCTACTGATCTCTTCCTCCCTCCTCTCATCTCTTCTTCTCCCAGCCATTCCCCAACCACTTATACTCGCACTGCTCTCACTCTCCACATTCAACAAATCCTCAAAGTGCTCCTTCCATCTCCTCAGTTTCTCTCTCTTCTCCACCAACAATCTATTATTCCTATCTTTCACTCCCCTACTATTTCCCCTTCCACACTGCCTTACTTTCTTTACCTCCTTCCAAAACGATTTCTTACTCTCCCTCCATTTCACACTCAGATTCCTCCCAAACTCCTCATCCACTTTCTTTTTACTCTCCTTCACCAGTCTCTTAACCTCCCTTCTCCTGCTCACATATACCTCTCTCTTCTCTCTCTCATCTTCTACCCTACCTCTACTCGCTAACCATTCACTATATGCCTTCTTCTTTTGTTCCACAGCTCGTTTCACCTCATCATTCCACCATGCTGTCCCTTGCACACCCTTGCATCTCCTCCTCACTCCACAAACCGCCTCACACGCTGCGCCTATCTCTTCCGTGAATATCTTACATACGTCTTCCACCCCTTCCATCTACTCTAGCTCATACCTTCCCAGTCTTTCTTCCACTATGCTCTTATACTCTGTCATTTTCTCACTATCTTGCAATTTCTCCACTCTTCTCACAGGAGGGGAGGCGGTAGCTCAGTCGGTAGAGAGGTGGCCTGCGGGCCTACCGGACCCAGGTTCGAATCCTCGCTGGGGCAGGGAACAGTTTAAGGATTTGAATTTAATGAAAACAGACTTCACTGATCTACCATACGACCCGCCGACATGTCGAAAGAACACCCCCGCAAATACCAATACACCAGTCCTGTATGAGACAGCCCTAGCATGTATTCAGTATGGACGGTGGGTATTAGCGCCGAAGTGGTGACATGTAGAGGTGTATAACGGAAGACTACTGGGCTTTGGAAGCAGGCTGTGGAACCTATGCCCAGAGTCGGACACATAAAAAAAACATTATATATATATATATATATATATATATATAT
Organism: Coenobita brevimanus; assembly: GCF_032717465.1. Classification (NCBI taxonomy): domain Eukaryota; kingdom Metazoa; phylum Arthropoda; class Malacostraca; order Decapoda; family Coenobitidae; genus Coenobita; species Coenobita brevimanus. The sequence goes on along the minus strand of NC_137047.1, from coordinate 25,819,401 downwards.
ATATATATATATATATATATATAAAACACGATATGAAAGAAAAACTCAAATAACTGTTTCACTAGTCTGTACTGAATTGGTAATGATACGCGCCGTTGCCTGTAGTACACAGACACTCTTCCTGTTGTCATGTATCGCTGAACAGATAAACAGACATGAGAGAGAGAGAGAGAGAGAGAGAGAGAGAGAGAGAGAGAGAGAGAGAGAGAGAGAGAGAGAGAGAGAGAGAGAGAGAGATTAGATAGGCTAGATGGATAGACAGATAGATATAAATATAGATATGGATGCAGATAGATAGACAAATATGCTAGTGAACCTTGGTTGGCAATGGCAACACTATGGTCATATGACCCCACCTCAATCAATTTCCAGCAGGGCTGGGAAATATACCACATGATCAAAGATCATCAATAGGAGCACTGTGTCATGCACTGGATCCAGTGTTCATTTCCGACGCCGTAAAAGTGGATGAAACTTGGTCTTATAAATATGACCCAGAGACTCAAAGACAGAACTTTCAGAGGATGATACGAATATCACCCAGACTAACTCAGAGCTTTACAGTCAAGATCTCGAAAAGAGAGTGACCTTCGAGTTTTTTTTTTTTTTTTTTAGCCTGGACCTGAGCTCACAGACTTACTCACCAGTTGTACAATTTGTTAATGCAGCTTTCTATTTGCAACTTCTGAAACGTGTATGTGAGGGACTGACACGCAATGGAACGAAAGTGAAACGGCGGGCGGTTCCTTCACGATCACAATGTGCTCAGTCATGTAATGCTGATTACAAAGCAGATGTTGACTGAAAGAAGTCTAGTCACACGGCTTCCTTATCTATTCGATTTAACCAGGTGGGACGTCTGGTTTTCCCAAATTAAATCTCATAATAAAAGGACATTACTTTGACACAGATAAATACATCCAATCTGAAACGACAAGCATTCTGAACAGCATTATGAAAGAAGAGTCCCAAGCTCCCATCAGTGCCAAGAACGCTGGAACGACTGTGTGGATGGGGGAGGTGAGTACTTTGAAGGAGATAACTGAAGTGTATGTATCTAATGTTTAGCACAAGTTTGTCAGCCTTTATCAATATGTGTGTGTGTGTGTGTGTGTGTGTGTGTGTGTGTGTGTGTGTGTGTGTGTGTGTGTGTGTGTGTGTGTGTGTGTGTGTGTGTGTGTGTGTGTGTGTGTGTGTGTGTGTGTGTGTGTGTGTGTGTGTGTGTGTGTGTGTGTGTGTGTGTGTGTGTGTGTGTGTGTGTGTGTGTGTGTGTGTGTGCTAAGTACATATTTACAACTGAACAATGCCTAAACCAAACAGTATTTCCCATGTACCGGTTACAACAACGTGTCGTACATCTGCCGTAGTCCCCAGTCTTCATACTTGTCCCCTCCATCCTCCACACCCGTTCCTTCCCTCCCTCTACACCTGTTCCTTCTCTCCCTCCAAATCTGTCCCCCAATATCTCACACCACATTTGCCCTCACTCGCTTCCTGAACACCTGACCGCTCTTTTCCCTCCACACCAGTCTCCACTCACTCACTCCATACCTGTCCTTCCTCCCTCACACCTGTCCCCTCCCTCCAAACCTGTCCCCTCTCTCCACACCTGGTCCCCTTCCCGTCGCTCCACACCTGTCCCCTTCGCTCCACACCTGCCCCTCTTCCCTCCTTACCCGTCCCTCTCCCTCCCACCCACCTGTCCCTCACCCTCAACACCTGTCCCCTTCATCCATACCTGTCCCCTTTTCCTCCCTCCATACTTGTTTCTCTTTCCTCCACTCCTGAAGAGAAGAGGGGAGGAATTAAGAGAGGATTAAATGGAGAGGAAGAAGACGATGAAAAAAAAAAAATGGAAGAAAACAGAAAGATTATGAAGAGGCAATGGAGGGGAAATGATGAAGAGAAACCTAAAGGAGTTAACGGGAAGAATAAAGTTGAAGAGGAAGTAGAGAGGAATATGAAAAACAAAGACGAACACGAAGAAGACGAACAGAAAGAGGGAATAGGAATGGAGGGACGATGAGGAGAAGCGGAAGAGGAAAAGCTAAAGTGAAAAGGAAAGCTAAATGGAGAGGGAATGAAGCTGAACAGTGGAAGAAGTGTGAAAGAAGATGAGAATAAAAAGATAAGAAGGGGAAGTGCAAGAGAATTAGTAAAACTGAAAAAACGACGAAAAGAAGAATAAGATGAAGACAGAGGAAGACGACGGGAGGAGAAGAATGGTAAAAAGAAGAGGGCAAGTAAAGAGTGAAGGAAGTTGTGGAAGCTGTGAGGAAAATGTGAAACAGTTTAAATGGAGAAAGAGAAGTATACACATATGGAAGAGTAAATGGAAGAGGGAAAATGAACAGGGGGGGGGGAGAATGAAGAGTGAAAGAAGCATGAGAGAGAGTAGAACGAACAGGAGAGGGGAAAAATGACGAGTGAAAGCAGCGCAAGGAGGAGCAGGGTAAGGGAATGCGTTGGGGAGCCTGAGGTACGGTAGGCTAAGGCAAGAGAGTCTGTAGCACAAGTGGTGGGTTTCCTGTTTGCCTAACCTAATTTATAACGATTTCCGATACGCCTCACCCTTCACAGGCACGTGCACACCCCACCAACCGTACCTCATCCTCACGTCACACTAACGCCCCATCGGTCTCACTTCACTCCACGTCACCTTTTAGAACCACGAGCACATCCATCTCACTTCATTCCACCTTCACTCTACCTCACCCTCGAAGAAGCGTTGACACCCCACCGTACCTCACCCTTACATCATACTACAGGTAATGCAATATCCATCTCTCTTCACTCCACCATCACCCTTCAGAGCCAGGTACAAACTCTACCGTGTCTCACCCTTACGTCTGTCACTCTAACGCCACATCCGTCACGATACTATGTTGTTACCTTTAGTACTAAGAAGAGATACCTTTCACTTTTACCTTCCGTACCTAGTCTACTGTTCATCCTAAACTACTTTGCCCTAACGCTTTACATCCTATACGAATCATTACACTAGTCACCCCAATTAACTCGTTTAGAACAACAGCTATGCCTCTAACTCACCTATACGAATCATTACACTAGTCACCCCAATTAACTCGTTTCAAACAGCACCAGTGCCTCTAACTCATTCTACAATCTATGACTCTAACAACCACCAACACTTCTTTCTAGCCAAATCTAACACACTCACGACACTATCACACACAACCCATAACCCTAATCCACACTATGCTCCGTCTACTTTAACTTAACCTAAAACTACCATTTTCCACCCTGAAAACTCATCTGTAACATACAACTTTATCCTAGGCACGAAGAAGTGCAATGGAAATTAAGTACAGCTGAGTCGTAGTACTAAGTCACTGACCTACGGTAAATACAGTAAAATGAAGAAAATGTTCCAAGGAAAGATGGACGAGCTATTATAATCTTCATTCTAACCCAACCTAACCTTCTCATCACCTTAACTCACACTTACACTTCATTCTAAGCCAGTCTCCCACACCCAACTCATCCTAATACACTCTCCCAATCGAGCATTCCCATCACCCTAACTCACACAAACACTTCATTCTACCCCAGTCTACCACA
>NC_137047.1:25800819-25810819 GCF_032717465.1 Coenobita brevimanus | reverse complement strand
TGGAGGAAGGTGATAGATAAGGAGGATACGATAAGAGAAAGGAAATGAACCGATAAGAGAGCAGGGAAAGTAAGAGGTAGTATAATGTGGGAGAGACGACGGGGAGAAAGAGGAACTGGGGAGGGGGAGATGAAGGGACGGGGAGGGAAGTAGAGGTTGAGGGATTAAAAAAAGGAAAGAGGGTGAAGGAAAAAGGGATGAAGTGAGGAGTGAAATCTGAAACAGAGATAAGGAGAGAAGAAAGGAAGAAGGAAAGGGTAAAGGGGATGGAGAGAGGAGCGGAGAGACGATGGGGAGGGTAGAGGGGACGGGGAGGATACAGGATGGAGGATGAAAAGTGGGAGAAGGTGGAGAGGGAAGCGGGGAAGGGGAGGGGAAAGGGAATGGGAATGAGGGGAAGAAGAAAGGACTTTCGGACGGAGATGGGAAGGGAAAAGGAAAGGGAAGGGGAGAGGAGACAGGTATAAGGAAAGGGAATGGGGGAAAAGAGGACGGAGAGAGGGGAGGAAAGAGAGAAGGGAGTATGGGAGGAGGGTGGAGGAAGCATGGATTGATGGAAGTAGTTCTGTAAGACGAGATGGTCGAGGGGAAAGACGGGATGAGGGAGGGGAGAGGGCGAAGGGGAGAGAGGGGGTAGAAAAGGGAGGATGAGAAGGGGAGAGTATGGTGCAGTGAGGGAGGAGGAGAGAGGGAGACGGAGAGGGAGTGTTTGGAGAAATACACGGAGTAGTAAATGAACGATTATAAGGGCAGTAGGCGACAGTGAAGAGAGAGAGAGAGAGAGAGAGAGAGAGAGAGAGAGAGAGAACTCTGGAGTGATTGACAAGGTACTGAGAAAACGACATACATAAAATACAATAAGGTGTGGGAATACTGATAGCTAAATAGACATAAACCAAGAGGTGGGAATGTGGAGTGAGTGAGTGATGTGTGGTGAGACGAACAAGACAAAGGAAGACAGGCTAATGATCAGGGGAGGGAGAGAGAATGGACTGGGGAGGGAAGGAAGTTGGAGGGAGGATAAGATGGACGGGAAGTGGCCTGCGGAGGGGAAGGGGGGATGAAGTGCCAAGAGAAGAGAAGAGAAGAGCAGGCAGAAGACGTAGAGGAGAAAAGAGAAGTGAACAATAAACAGAAGAGAAGGAAATAAACGACTACAGAAGAGGAGAAACGAGAGAATATAGGAAGAAGACAAGAATGAGAAAACAAAGAGACTGGGAGAAAAGAGAGAGAGAGAGAGAGAGAGAGAGAGAGAGAGAGAGAGAGAGAGAGAGAGAGAGAGAGAGAGAGAGAGAGAGAGAGAGAGAGAGAGAGAGAGTTAAAAATGAGTCAAAGTAATACAGCCAGAATAATGTTTGTATATTCTGAATGTGGTCCAACAAACTTAGGCCTACCTCTTCTCCACTTCTCAAAAATTTATGACCAGGGGAGACTCAGTCATAAACAGTCTTTAATTTAAGCTGGCTACAGGTATAGGTCTGATTTTTTGTTTATGGTCTCATCCTCAAGCACACAGCCAGCCAACACAATGAAACCAAAATGACGATGATGCAAAATAATATGATAAAAGAAAATACGCATGATACCGGGTACGACTCTAACTACACGTGATTCTCGTTTCTCGTAAACACTGATTAAGGTCCTTCACTAATCGCTCTCCTGCTCTCCCAGTGACTACAAGGAAAGGCTGAAATAGGTACTCCAAGCACCTTATGAACCTCTCGCTGCTCTGGACGCACTGTGTTTGATTCAGGATAAAATTATACAATTTTGTCCAACTGCAAGACACTCCAGTGGTCAATAGTTAAAGGCTACTTCGATTAAATCTTAGTTTGGACACAATTTATAAGATTACCACACGATTTTATCCATCTGAGAGACATCCTAGTTCCCTATGGGTTAGAAATGATCACAATTAACATTTTCATTTGAATGTACGCAAACAGGTATCATATTTAGGCTAACACCAAACGATTTTATCCTGCTGAAATAAATCTTGATGGTCAGAAAGTTAAAAACACTGCTGACAGAGATTTTTGCTCATAGAACTAACTCATTCGGGTTATGGTGTTTTATTTAAGATTACAACAGATGATTTCCGTCAGCAGAGGGACACTGTTGTGGTCAGAGGATTAAAAATGGTGGCATTTATGTAATTTATTCTGGCAATCAACAGGCGATTTTGTTATAGAGAAATCCAAGCAAGGGGTCAACGCGGTACAGATCTTTGACCTTTCAGCCCAAACTGACTAAGGCCATCCTCGGAACCCATTAACTTTCTAAATGGCCTGGGTCAATTTAGGTGGAGAGTGTTACGCGCGCTCTTTTATTTTCACCATCAACCACTTCACCTGATAACGAATTTTTCATCTATTCCTCTTTTCTGGGACTTTTATTCACCTTAAGAGTGACTTTTCCAAACAGATGGGTTAGTTATTGCCCTGATTCACTCCTTCATTCCTACAGCAGACTAATTCGGGAGTGCAACGCCTTCAAGCGGTGGTACTGTACCGACATACAGGGCAGGTGTTCTGCTCAGTTATACAAACTTCCCCCACCTCCCTCCCTATCCACTGAAAAATGGATGGTGGCCTGCTGCAGTGCGATAACTATGTCTGCAGTCCACCGGGTTCACATCCAAGATGAACCTGTGGATACTCCAGTTTGTTTTGTTTTAATGTGTCCGACTCCGGACATAGGCTTCACAGCCTGCTCCCAAGGCCCAGTAGTCCTCCTACATACCATACACCTCTACATATCACCACTTCGGCGCTAATACCCTCCGTCCATATTGAATACATGCTAGGGCTGTTTCATACAGGACTGGTGTATTGGTATTCGCGTTTTTCTTTTTTACTTGTCGGCGGGTTTTCTGGTAGATCAGTAAAGTCTGTATTTATTCAATTCAAATCCTTAAACTGTTCCCCCAGTGGGGATTTGAACCTGGGTCCGGTAGGACTGCAGGCCACCTCTCTATCGACTGAGCTACCGCCTCCCGCTGAACCTGGGGATACTACTACTACTACTACTACCACTACTACTATCTCACCACCACTGCTGCTCGACTGATCTCTTACACTGATTAAAACCGTCTGGCAGTAGGAAAAAAACATAAATGACTTCCTCGGAACTCGTTAATTTCCTCCATAGATTAGGTCACTTTAGGGGGAGAGTGTTACATGTGTTACTTAGCTTTATTACTCTTTTTTTGACAAGGGGTCGAGAAGTCATAAATATAAGGAGGCTGAAGGTGGGACGGTGGGTGGGAAAAGGAAGGGAAAGTAGGTGGGTGGAAGGAAAGTAACTGTATGATTAAGTGAGAGGAAGGTACGACTGGGTGACGGGGTGTGTATAGGTGGGTGGAAGGAAAGTATGAGTGGGTGTGAGGATAGGAAGGAGTGGGTGGGGAGATAAAGCGGAGTGGGTAAGGGTAAATGGGAATGTGTAAGTGAGTAGGAGAAAAACTTAAGTGGGTGAGAGAAGAGTATGATTACGTGAGGGGGAGTACTGGTATGTATATGTAAGTGCAAGGTGGAAAGAAAGCATGAGTGGGTGGGGGAAAGTAACGGTATGATTGGGTGAGTGTGTGAGAGGGATATGTATTGTATAACTGGGTAAGGGGAGTATATTTATAGGCAATGAGAGGGTGAAGGGAGAGTATATGGGTGGGAGGAACGTATGAACGGGTGGAAGGAAAGTATGACTGGATGAGAGGAAAGTACAAATGGGTCAGGGAGGTATGTTTTAGTGAGTGGGAAGAAAGCAGGAGTGGGTGGAAAGAAAGTATGAGTGGGTGGAAAGAAAGTAAGAATGGGAAGAAAGTATGAGTGGGTGGGAAGAAAGTATGAGTGGGTGGGAAGAAAGTATGAGTGGGTGGGATGAAAGTATGGATAGGTGAGGGGACCCTAATTATATAAGTGTGTAGGGCCTACCTGAAATACCACGTCTGTTCCTACTTACTGAGAAGTGTTTGGTTGTTTCGCCTACCACAAACTGAAATAAAACGCCTGGCGTGGCAATAATAGGCTAATGAGGGTGTAATTAACTGGAAACCGCTTCTAACCTAGTAATTAAAAGTTTTCCCATACGCTGAATAAACTTATCTGACGGTGACAAAACACACACACACACACACACACACACACACACACACACACACACACACACACACACACACACGCAGGACGTCATCGCACTGAATGGGTATGAGCCTGTCAACGATCAAAGTGGAGTTTAATATAAAACCACCGATGACAAGGACGGATGGATAAAAAAAAAAAATGTAAACAAAAAATAAAACAAATAGCTAATAGGCATTACGAAAGCACTATAGACAAGGGGGGACCGACTCACAGGGTTCTAACAGCCCGACTCCCTTCGCTCTCTGCTTTGACTCAGTAAGCCCAGGATAGAGTACAAGGGGAGCGGGAGGGAGGAGTGCATGGAGTGAGAGGAGAGGAGGGGATTGAAGAGTGTGGATGAGGTTACAGTGTGGGTGTTGTATATACAGGATGTGTGTGTGGGGGGGGGAAGTGGATACAGTGAGTGGGGGCTTCATAGAGTGAGTGGAGATTGTATACACAGTGTGGGAGTTGTATTCATAGTGTGGGGAGGCTGCGTAAGTGATATGGGGGGCGCATAAGTGGTGTGGGAGTTGTATAAGTGGTTTGGTGGTTGTGCAAGTGGTGTGGTGGTTGCATAAGTGGTGTGGTGGTTGTATAAGTGATGTAGTACTTGTATAAATGATGTGGGGATTGTATAAGTGGTGTGGTGGTTCTATAAGTGGTGTGAGGTTGTATAAGAGAAGTGGTGTGAGGTTGTATAAGAGAAATGGTGTGGGGTTGTGTAAGTGGTGTGGTGGTTGTATAAGTGGTGTGGGGATTGTATAAGTGGCGTGGGGGCTGTATAAGTCGTGTGGTGGTTGTATAAGTCGTGTGGTGGTTGTATAAGTGGTTGTATAAGTGGTGTGGGGATTGTATAAGTGGTGTGGGGGTTGTATAAGTGGTGTGGTGGTTGTATAAGTGGTGTGGTGGTTGTATAAGTGGTGTGGTGGTTGTATAAGTGGTGTGGGGATTGTATAAGTGGCGTGGTGGTTGTATAAGTGGTGTGGTGGTTGTATAAGTGGCGTGGGGGCTGTATAAGTGGTGAGGGGGTTGTATAAGTGATGTGGAGTATGTATAAGTGGTATGGAGGCTGCACAAGTGGTGTAGGGAGTTGTATACAGTGGTATTAGTGTCGTAGGCTACACAGTGGTGGGGATGCTTACAGCGGTGCGGGAGCTGTATACATGGGCGTTGAGGATGAATACAGCGAAAGGGAGTGTTATACAGAGGGCTAGCTAAAAAATATATTCAGTAAAGGTGGAAGTGGCGCCATAAATAAACAGGTGTGGGTGTATAAGTATGCGGATCAATAAGACGGTTGGAGTCGGCAGGTGGGGAGGTGGAGTGAATGACGTTGGAGCGCACCACACCTGTGTAATTAATAACTACACACCTCACCCAACACCTGTACCTGGATCTGAGTGTAGTTATAGCCGTGTCCTGGGATGTATGTTCAATGTGTATGTACAGCAAGTGTATGCAACAAAATCTGTGTACATTTACTGTGTCTGTTGTCAAGTAGTTGCGTGTGTATTTCTCAGTGTCCAAGGGCGTGTGTACTTCTGGTCTGTGTGTACAAGGACTTACGTGTGTACCTCTGTGTCTGTTTCCTGGGTCCTTATGAAATGAATGTAATAGGACTTGTGTATACTTGTAAGTCTAAGTCCAAGATATTATGAGTGTATTTCTGTGTGTCTGGGGGCGTGTGTACTGCTAGTCTGTTTGTACAAGGACTTACGCGTGTACGTCCGTGTTTGCTGTTTGAGTTACACGTACTTTCTTCCGTCTAAGGTTGTGTGTACATCTCTGCTGAATACTAGAACTGGTGTGTACTCTACTTTGGTGTTTGTTTTCAAGCCCGCGCTCAGGCTACATGTGCCAGTGTTTTCAGCGGGGGTGTGTGTTCATTTGCAGATGTGTACAGAAGTGTGTGTGTGTGTGTGTGTGTGTGTGTGTGTGTGTGTGTGTGTGTGTGTGTGTGTGTGTGTGTGTAACTGGGACATGTGTAGTGTACATCTGTGTCAGCGTTGAGAATGCTTAGATATACTGTACATGGCCGTGTGTACATGAACTAGCACACAATCCTGCAAGTGTTCGCTACTGCGTGCGCTCATGTAGGCCAGTTCACACTTTTGCACAAGGATGAAACGCTCACATTCATACATGCAGTCATATATATATATATATATATATATATATATATATATATATATATATATATATATATATATATATATAGATAGATAGATAGATAGATATTATATATATATATATATATATATATAGATAGATAGATAGATAGATATATATACAGTATATGGACCCAGGTTCAAATCCCCGCTGGGGCAGGGAACAGTTTAAGGATTTGAATTTCATTAAATCAGGCTTTACTGATTTACCAGAAGACCCGCCGACATGTCATAAAAATACCCCCGCTAATACCAACACACCAGTCCTGTATGAGACAGCCCTAGCATGTATTCAATATGGACGGTGGGTGTTAGCGCCGAAGTGGTGACATGAAGAGGTGTATGGTATGTAGGAGGACTGTTGGGCCTTGATAGCAGGCTGTGAAGCCTATGCCCAGAGTCGAACACATTAAAAAAAAAAAAAAAAAAAACATACATCACACACGAGAGAGAGAGAGAGACAGAGACAGAGAGAGAGAGAGAGAGAGAGAGAGACAGACAGACAGACAGACAGAGATTCATATATACATACACAAGCAGGCAAGCAGACAGGCAGCGAGGTATATACACACAATTATAAACAAACATACAAGCTGACATACAAACACAAAAGATCACACACACAAAAGGCCGGACATAAAATACTAGTAATTAATTTGCATGGCCTGTGTATTTCCCTGAAGCGGGTATGAGTCTATTGTTTCATTTATTGGTAAAAGCATCGTAGTGGCGTTATATTTCTGGCAGAGAGGAGGGATGGGTGGGATGGGGAGGGGGAACGTGTGATGGAAGGGGTAAGAAGGAAGTAAAGAACGATGGAAGGAAGGAGGGAGGGACTGACGAAGGAAGGAAGGACGATTGGAAGAAGGAGGGAGAGTAAAAGATTGTGGAAGGGAAGGAAAAGAAAAAGTGAGAGCGTAGGAATGCGAAATCAAGGAAGAGTGTGTATGAATTTATATAAGCAGGCATGTATATATGTATGTATGTATGGAGGTAAGATGGTAGGAGAGACAAGAAGGCGAGTATAAGACGAGAAACAAAGGAAGAAAGTAGTTCATTATACAGCTACGTATATACCGGGTATGTATGTTTTCCCGAGTAGTCTGTTTGTTCATTTTCACTGGTGGACGAACGTGTACAGCCCTACTATACACGTTCAAGCCCTACTTTTACGCGTTCGAGAGGTGACAGATCGATAAAACATAAAGGGACCCCACACTGTCTCTGGAGGAGCGGCCTGCCTCACTTATGCATCGCAACCGGATATGGGTGATGTGAAGAGGTAGTGTGTGAGAATACAGGAGAAATGAAGAATGCCTGAGAAAGACCACGAGGGAAAGAGCGTGGGAAGAAGTAAAGGAGAGAATGTTTGTGAGAGAAAGTGAGGCAGAGTGTGACACGATATGCAAGAGAAGAACAGAGTGTGCAATGTAAAACACGTACAAAGAAAAGAGAGCAGTAACAGATCTATCCGTCTATTCAAGGCTGTTTGCTGTAACGTAGGTAATAACTAGAGAAATAACGTAGGTAATAACTATAACAAATAACGTAGGTAATAACTAAAACAAATAGTGTATGACTCGAACACAAGGAGAATATGGCAGGAGAGTTCCGTATAAGAGAGACAAAAGGATGGACAGTGTGGAAAAGAGGGAAATGGGAGAAAATTGTGATGCCAGAGGTCTCAATGCATAGGCAAATATCGAAACAGGAATGAAAAGAATGTAGTAAAGTAGCATGGAAGGAAAGTAAGGTGGAAGGGGAATGAGTGGGGAGGCTAGGAGAGAGAGAGAGAGAGAGAGAGAGAGAGAGAGAGAGAGAGAGCGGGGGGGGGGGGAAGGTCGCAGGAGGGAAAGGAGGGGGGAATATGAAAACAGGGTCACGTCACAAGGGAAAGGAATGTGTCAGGGAGGGAAGGAGGGAAAGGGGGAGGAAGAATGTGTTGGGGAAGACACAGAAATGACACGAGTCTAGAGAAGAGAGACAGGGAGGTAGATGAGTGACTGATGAGAGAGAAAGAGAGGAAAATACAGTACAAAGCACCTAGACAGCGCATACCTCCTCCAATGTCACTGTTATTAAAAAGGATCCGGATCCAGATTCGGATCCACCCCAAAATTTAATCAATTCTTTCTTGGCCCATGGCCCACCCTTCCACAAAATTTCATTGAAATTCATTGAGGTACTTTTGGAGATATCGTCTGGACAAACAGAGGGACAGACGGACAAACATAGGTGAATACATAACTTCCTCCAACTTCGTTGGCGGAGGTAAAGAAATATGAGAGAGAGAGAGAGAGAGAGAGAGAGAGAGAGAGAGAGGAAAGAAAACGAACGAGAATGAAATAATATGGAAAGAACCAGAAAGACGGATTGGGATGAAAAATGAAGGAAATAGAGAGGAGAGAGAGAAAAAAATGGAGGGGTGGGGGGAGGGATGGAGGTAAAGGAAAGAGGGAAGGATAGGGGGGGGGGATGGAGGGAGATAGAGACGACCAGCTGCTACTTACAAAAGGACACACCTGCTCGCATGGAACACACACACACACACACACACACACACACACACACACACACACACACACACACACACACACACACACCAGTACACGGATATAAACGTGCACACCAAACTGACACGAACATTCTCATGCTAATTCACACGCATGCATAAATCATGCTTTTACATCCACAAACATGCATTTATACACGCGCACACACATTACGGATTACACACGCATACAGTACACACACACACACACACACACACACACACACACACACACACACACACACATTTGAACAAACAAGGCTATATATCAGTAAACTGTGCTCATCCATCAATGCACTTCCAGAATCAATCCCTTGCTTACTCACTCTCTTTTTATTCACCTCTCCAATCACTCACCTTCCCTATCATTCACCCACTCTCCAATCTACCCTCTTATTCATTCGACACTCACTCATTGTCTCACTCATTGCTCTGTCACCTATCCAGTCTTACCCATATTCTCACCTACTTCACTAGGGTACAGTCGGTGTCAATAGTTATGTCAGATGGAGGTGAGGTCAAGGTCAGTAGTTTTATCAGATCGAGGTAAAGCCTGAATCAAAAATCAAAATCAAAAGTTGCATCAGTGGTAATGGCTGAACCTAAACTCTGCCATCACGGACAATCTGGTACAAGTTTTTACGCTGTACTTCCTGCACTACAGACTTTCCGACCGAACTTCTAAACCCGACTGCACGAACAAACGCAATCAACAACCAAGCTAGCTGGTAAAAAAAAATCAACCTTATAATTAGCCGCTCCATCAATCAGCCAACCAATCAACCATATGATAACTGGCTAAACAATCAATTACTTACCTAATTTAATAGCCAATCAGTCATTAATACGAGTAATTCCCAAGCCCCTCAACTATTATATATTTTTTTTACTTTATTCCTTCTACTTGCTGACGATTTTATTAAACTCAGTAAAGCCCTATTTTACAATCAATCACGGTTGATCCATTACCTTTCAAAATTTATTCTTAATACCACTAAAGCATTTTATTCAGCACAGGAAGTGGCTCTCATAACAAACCTATTTTTTAATATTACTGTTCAGCTGGTGCGACAAGATCAATGAAGTGGGGGATGAAATTGGGGTGAGGTGGAGCGAGGGGTAGGGGTAGGGGGATGAAGTTGGGGTGAGGTGGAGCG